>NC_053132.1:32611000-32633500 GCF_010015445.1 Perca fluviatilis | reverse complement strand
TTTTCACTTGAACATAAAAATATGTAATTTTGCTGAAACACTACATTTTGTTGTTTTTCTTCAGAGCCTCGGAGGACGATCTCATTCAAGAGTTTTGATTTAGGATGAAACATTTTCACTAGTGCTTTTGGAATGAAACCCTCCTAAATTTCTGCATTATTAATACACTTTCCCTTCTTAAACTCATATTTAGTTTTAGGGAGATTTGCAGGTGGTCTTCTGCTGTAACTTTACAGTAGGCCTATATACCGTGTATTTGTTTAAAGTGTGTGTGTGTGTGTGTATGTGTTCATATGTCAAATGAAAGCTTTTTACTACTCTGTGGTGGTGTTTTGGCAAGATTTCTATGAGCCTCTCTTTCACACACACACACACACACACACACACACACACACACACACACACACACACACACACACACGCTTGCTCATGCTCTCCTTGCCCCCACCCTCTCCCAGCAGTGCCAGCTGCTCCCTTTCTCTTCAACAACTGCAACAGGGTGCAGCGCTGATGCTAGTGGGCATCAGGGCTGTTAACAGACACACACACTTTGGTACAGCACATGCACTGTTGCAATAATGTACAAATACACAAACTAATTTCACAGTCCCTCCACATATAACAACACACAGGTGTGCCCTCACGCCACACACACACACACACACACACACACACACACACACACACACACACAAACACACCTGTCCCTGATGCAGGCAAACTGCCCACATACTGCGCCTGTGAGCTGGTGCCAAACAGTGCCAGCCTGCCTATGCTGAGGTGAACAACAGGAAATACACAACCTGTGGTTTGTGTCGCCTCTGAGTACTGTACACTTGGTTTAACATGATCACATAAACAACACAGCCGAGGAGGGAGGCCTAAACACACACACACACACACACACACACACACACACACATTGTGTGTTAAATGAGACCAAGGTGTCACTGTAAATCCAGCTGTCCATCTGGCATCTACTGTAACCAGTGGTCCATTCCAGACTGAGCTCCACTAGTAGTTGGGTGTCCTAACAAAGTTAACCATTTTGTCAAATGATCCAACATTAAAGGTAAAAACTCTTTTGTAAATGTGAACCAAATGGTTATTCCATCACCAAAACTCAAAACCCAGGATTGGAACACGATGTAATTTACAAATTGAATCACAGCATATAAAGGGTCAGTTTACCCAAAATACAAATACTAACCGAATAAATCATTTAAAAAAAACAACAACATTCTAACCGTGTACCTCTTTTGGAATCTTAAAGTAGTGGTGAGTGAGAACGTTTTTTTAAACATTTGAGTTTAGTTTGTGGCTGAACCAAACCTTTACAATACAGACAAACTTAGACAACTTAATCCAAGTTCATAATGCTTTCTTTTTTTTGTTAATATCACTTAACTGGTCTATATTTTGTTAAGTAGACATCAGTTAAAATGCAAACTAAGCATTTCCATGTCACGTCAAACCCTTCAGGGTTCCATACAATGGTTGAATTCCGAGGTGTTATTTACTCACCATATCATAGTGTCCTTGTGTTGCATACTGAGCTTTGTGATATTCGAGAGCAGGGTTAGCAGTACAGCAGACATCGTAACAGCTTTGTTTAATTCAATAAAGTCCAATTTCTTTTTTCATATTCTCGCTAATGAGAGTTTTCTATTGTATCAGTGAAGGCCACAAACTAGAGCAGTGTTGGTGAAAAGGCAATATCAACAAAAAGGTGCCTGCGCACAGACTGAATGCAACATAAAGTATGACAGGGCATCATTGCGGCCTAGGGTGATGCCCACCAATAGTATGAACTCATAATACTGGTGAAGAGCAGCCCATGCTTTACAAATAAAAACCACTCATATATTGTGTCACACGTTTCTGTTGTTATGTCTCACTGTTGCATTCTAAGAAGATGTAGTCAAAGACAAAGTAGCAGATTTGCACAACAAAAATGTTTCGTATTTTACTTTAACCAGGCACCTTTGTTGCATGTCTTCCCTCTCTCTCTCTCTCTCTCTCTCTCTCTCTCTCTCTCTCTCTCTCTCTCTCTCTCTCTCTCCCTCTCTCCCTCTCTCTCCCCAAATGTCCTGTCCATCTCTATAGTCTACACCGTCAGAACAACATTTTGACATCATCATCAGGTGCTCAACATGTGGCCAAGAAAGTAGACTTTAGAGTAGAGTTTAGACTTTTCCTTATTCAACACTGGTCGAATAACGAGCCCTACTATTCATTTTGTCAAATGGTTAACAGCTATTACACCAAACAAATATATCAGTTACATATTTTCTTGGATGAAACCCAATGCATCAAGGAGTTGAAGCAATTATATCACTTTATTCAAATGAAGGCTGCCTTTTTATTTCTATATTTTCTATCAGAAAATGCTATTTTACTAGCTTTTTTTGTTTTTGACATTATTTAAAAAGCATAAATTTGGCCATCATAAACATGAATGAAACAATGAATCTAGTCATATAATCATCACTTCATCTCATTTCAGAATTCCTTTTCACCATCCCTGCCTCCACCTCACATTCTTCCAGTTGTCATCATTAACATCGTTGTATGGTTAATATTCTGAACCTTTCTGGGCCCCGAGCAGAATCCGATGAACAAACAGCATGTACTGTGATTCAGGGCAAATGAAAGCTCTTCTAGTGTTACATGGAAGCTGTTTTGTTGAGAGTGTAGATTCCAGGCTGTACTGTGTCATGTAAAATATATGATCTTTCTTATGGACCCAACGTTCACAGTGCTGCTTACAGTTTTTTTTGATTGCTAAACTACAGTGGGCTGCACAGCAGCAGTTCATGTGGACCAAACTCTAGATCGTTTGTCATTGCTTGAACACAGTTTTCAAAACTCTACACACTTATCCCATGACTTTAACCACAATGTGCACAACACTGTAGATTTACAGCACTTTGTTCAGATGCTAACACACTGCTGTCAAAACTGTTAACCACACATTCAGAACAGAATAGATTTCAGTCTGGTGCCTATCAAACACTGCTGATTGCAATTTTAGCTGAAAGCCTAAGCAGGTGTCTTGTTTTAGACTAGTTAGTGAACATATACGGTATTTATATAGAGAAAGCTCAGAAAGCCTTTTTGTAATACAAACACCAAATAAGAATGAAACAATTATACACTGTACCGTTTGAGAGAAACAGGTAAAAGAGAAAAGATACCAAACATGTCCAGGTAAGATGTCTGAGGTTATATACACAGCTATAAACTATATCTTTACGATAGTAAAACTGCCTTCTCACTGTTTTTCAGAAAGTAATGGAGGTGAAAGCAATAGAAACACCACATTCATTTGTATTTAGAGATGATGAAGACATCTAATGTGATGAAGAAAACTTGCCACATGATGCTGGAGAGAGGCAGGATTAGTCACACTATTCTTTGGTACTGTTATGTATGCACCTTTATTTTTTTCCCCCAGTAATTCCATAAATTACTAGAGACAAAATACTTTATTGAAGAAAACTGCTGATTTTCATTCCTTCTTGTTTACCTTATGTAAAAATTGGTATGCTATACAATCTATATTTTTCCTTAAATAAACTGTTGAGTAGTGTCAAGTCACTCAAATTGTTCAAACTGTAAAGATGAAAAAGTTTGTAATTTGTGTATTGGTGAGTGACAGTGTGTGTTATCTCAGTGAGGACTGTGCATAGTGACATAGTTTTGAGACGTGTGTTAAGAGTTGTGTTGCTTTGAATGAGTTTTGAGGTGATGTGAACTGTTTAGCTCAGGTGACTGTTGGTAGTGCAGACTGTAGTTTGAGTTTTGCACATGTGACTCCAGTTGTGCCCACTGTCGTTTAGCAATCGGAAAAAACTGTAAGCACACTGAGGAAGCATTACCATGGGCTATGGAGAGACAGACATGGAGAGACAGACAGTTTATTGACGGGGGTCAAAGTCCAGTTACTCAGTTGAGTTGACTTCAACGAGGGAAAGCTCGTCTTCGGCTCTGAATGTGAGCTGATTCGTAGATGAGGATCTCAACCAAGCAGAGACGCCGTGGGGCATGACAGGCTGCCATGTCTCTTTCATGAGGTGTAGCTGCAGAGTTTGACTTTGTTTGGGTTGTGTGGTCCTGCAGACAGTCAGACTGATCGTTGATTAAATGTTAAAATGGCAAGAGGTTTTGGGGATTGCTCGACATGGAGCCGTCAGGCCCGCCCTTGTCTTGATGGACATTGATCTTGCCCAAAGACATGTACTTAAGATGGATAAAGGACAAACTAGACTGGATACAACTTTTACAGATACCGTTTCAGTTACGCAGTAGTTGAGGTTATCTGTATGCACATGTGAGTCTGTGACCAAATTGAATTACTGTAAGAAGTGTTCTAATTGGACAAACATGCTATATTTCTAAAGTCTCTGGTTGTTACAGTTCAGATTTAATTAATTACATAGGCAGTGGTTACACCAGGGCTTTATTTTTTGTCAAAACATTTTGTTGCTGCCTGTCCAGTCAGAGCAATGGTCACAGAATCAGTCTTTGGTATTTTTTTTAATTCATTTTAACTAAAAGACTGAAGATAACTAATTTGCACTGTTCTGCCGTGATGAGATTGATCTTACATACAAAATAACAGGCTTGCCGATATTGTGCAGACATCACAGAAAAAGCTTAGACATTGCGAAGGAAAGTAAATGGCTCACAAAAGGATTTGATACTGGTGTGTGTGACTTCAAATCCCCAGAGGAGGCAGCCTGGGCTGTGTGAGCTGGACTGTTGCAGCACTCAAAAGTTGTGGTGGGAGGGACGGTGGGGTTTTCAGTCCCCAGGGAGGCAGAATTACCCATCTGACTGCGGATAAATCAGCTCGCAGCACACAGGAAATTTATGAGTCACACTTGATAGATAATACAGAGAGCAACTCGACGGGGATTCTCGCCCTCCCTCTTGTCACTCCTCTTCCCCTCATCCCTCTATCCGCTTATGTCCACTAATTTGGCTGTCTGCCTTCAGTTTTTTCACTTTTCTCTCTCATCCCCTGTTCCCACTCAGTCCTCCTACTCTGTTAAATCCATCCGTTCTGTAATTTCCTCTCTGCAGAGTCAGTTTGTTCCCCCACTCATCCCCCTCTCTTATTTACTGAGCGGAGAACAGGAATGGAGGAGCAGTAACAATAGCATGACAAAAAAGGTTTGTTGTTTCTGTGTCTGCTCACCACTCTGTATTATCTCCCTCTGGGTTCCTCCTGGGCCTTCTTTTCTCATTATTTTCCACTCTCTCTTTCCAGTTTTATTCCATTTCAATAATGCTTTAGCTCGATGCCTCTTTTCCTCTCCTCTTTTTACTCTCCTGCCCTCTTCCTTGTAGATTAAATAAAAAGCAGGCGTTGATGCTCTAAAGAACGAAGAATTCTACTTGAGGAAACCACCCCTAACTTCTCCCTGCTCAAGTTTTCAAATCCTCTTGAAAATCCATGCTCTCACACAAAGCTGTTGTGCTGCTTATTCATGCCTCCTTCTTTCCTTCTTCCCTCTTTCTTTCTCTCTCTTGTTTCGGAAATTCACCAGCACTGCAAAACAGCATCTCTGTAATGCTTGCTGCTGACATGGCCAAAACATCCCGCCTCTGGGAAACGTAGTTTCCATCCACCCGCCTCATTTCCCAAGATGCTTCAGGCCTCCTCTGCTTCTATAAATCAGATGCACTCGTTCCACAGAAATGCAAATGTTAGTGGTGGTGCACTTACATTCTCGCAGAGATATATTACTGGCTCTTGCAGTGTGTGTGTGTGTGTGTGTATATGTTTGTTTATTTGTGTGTTTGTGAGTGTGTATGGCTAAGAGATGTATTGCTGTCGACCAGTGGGAGTACTAAAGCAGAACAGGGCAGATTGAGAATTGCTTTTCTGTGACGTCAAAATATAAAAAGCCACTGGACTGCGTCCTGACGATCGGGGACTTATTTAGTTTCTGAATGCATGAAGATAAAGAAGCAAATTTAGTCTTTTTCACCCTTTTCTCTACTCCTCTGCAGCAATTCATCCTGTTTGACTGAAAAAACACAGAGGGTGTGTGTGTGTGTGTGTGTGTGTGTGTGTGTCCTATGGAGAGAAGAAGGGTAAAGAGGATTTATCTGAAAAAGGTGAGGTAAAACAAGTGAGGAGGAACAACGGATGGAGTGATGAGTACCTGACGTCTGCCATGGCCTCTTGGCTGGGCAGTGGGGGCATCAATGATGGATGTTCCTTTAACAGATTTGCTGAACATTAAAGGCTCCATCCCTCCACTGTCCTCTGGGGAGCTCTCGTTGCCTCACGGCCCACTGACGGGGCCTCTGTCCCGGGCTTCTCCCCTGCGTGGAACCCTGATGTCAACCAGGTTTGGATGAAATACTGCCATGTCAGGCCCTCTATTACGCCTCTGAGGGGAGAGGAGAGGAGAGGAGAGGAGAGGTGAAGAAAGTAGGGCTGGGTATTAATGGGTATTAATTCTAAAACCTTTTTTGGGTACTGATCAAGTTGTGGTGAGTACTGAAAACTGCAAGAAGTTGCCAGTGAATGTCTGGTCAGGCCCTGTCTCTTGAATGCTAAAATACTTAAAGGTCCAATATGTAATACTGACAGCTAGTGTTTGAAAAAGTTACTTCAGTACAAATTCAAAATACTGGAAAGAGTCGTTTCCCCCGCCCCCTCCTCCCCAGACTCGAAGTTCACGGAGGTTGCCTGGCTGAGACCGCAGCATTCACAACAATGTTGCTAGACGCTAGTCTCACATAGTCAGACATTACTTCACAGCACAGCAGAGTAGCTAACGTTAGATGCTAGTCTCACATAGCCAGACATTACTTCACAGCACAGCGGAGTAGCTAACGTTAGATGCTAGTCTCACATAGTCAGACATTACTTCACAGCACAGCGGAGTAGCTAACGTTAGATGCTAGTCTCACATAGTCAGACATTACTTCACAGCACAGCGGAGTAGCTAACGTTAGATGCTAGTCTCACATAGCCAGACATTACTTCACAGCACAGCAGAGTAGCTAACGTTAGATGCTAGTCTCACATAGTCAGACATTACTTCACAGCACAGCGGAGTAGCTAACGTTAGATGCTAGTCTCACATAGCCAGACATTACTTCACAGCACAGCAGAGTAGCTAACGTTAGATGCTGGTCTCACATAGCCAGACATTACTTCACAGCACAGCAGAGTAGCTAACGTTAGATGCTGGTCTCACATAGCCAGACATTACTTCGCGGAGCTCTGTACCACACTGACAGACACACTTTTTTGGCTTAGAATTAGAGTAGGAACCGCTAAAAACACAACAACCTCACCGTCCTCTCCACACGCCAGTCAGGCACACTTCCTCGGCTTAGAATTACAATACCAAACGCTAAAAATACCACTAGCTACCTTGCCGACAGAACACACTTCATTGGCTTAGAATTACAGCAACAATCGCTAAACACACTGCAAACTCACAGTCCTCTCTTCCCGATTTACAGGGTGTGATAAATTAGCCTGAAGGTAATGCTTACCTGTTCAGGAGGAAATAAGCCAACTCTGCGTCCTTTTGGGCTCTAAGCTGTCTCCATCTTTCAAATACATCTCCAATATTTACCAATATTTGATCCTGTTCGTTTGTTTGCTGCTTTCATGGCTGTAGCGCGCTGGGTTTACGTTTTTACAGGTATATCTGGCAACCCGGCCTGGCTGTCAAACTGGGCATTTGGTAAGAACACACAGGCCAAAACATAAACACACACACACACACACACAACTCAGACACACACAGGCCAAAACATAAACAGAAATTCCGTCACGGAATGTAAATTTCAAAAAGAAAAAATACTGACATTAGCATTGTTGTCATAAAAGATAGTATTTCAGCTTAACATGTTTCCTTAATATCTGATGAGGCATTGGTGTCATTTTTGGATTTATTACAGTACATATATTACATATTGGACCTTTAAGTGACAGATAAAAAAAGAGTTCTTTCACTACTACCTGCAAAATTGTGTGCGCTGGAATTCATGAAAAAAACATTACCTTCCCATTGTGACGGACTTAACGTTTTGTTAACTTAAGGTGATGAAGTCTCCATTGTTTTATATAATTGTTTTATATATTTTGCAATCTGAAAAAAGAATGTATGTCTGTTGTTTTGTGACCAAGAGTTGGCGGTGGGAAGGCCACTGTCTCTTTACACTGAATATGAAGAAAGGGCTGTTCACCGTTAAGCCCATGCTCGGTGGCTGGTGGATGAACATTTCTCTGAGCTACTGTCAATAAAATAAATCATATTCCTGAGATCAAAATACTGGGGGAAGTTTGGAACAAATGAAGAACGCAGACACAATCATGGTCCGATGATGTCATGGACATGCTTAATAGTTGGCCATGTGGATTTACCGCTGGTAGAGAGAGAGGAGCTAGTTTGTTTGCAGCAGCAGCTCAAGTTTTCGCGAATTTTCCAAATTTCAAGATTTTGGTAAACTAAGGTGAACAGTGAGAATGCATACAGACAGCCTTAATTTTAGCTTGTTTGTAACAATTTGCTAGTTGCAGAGTAGCGCAGTGTGGTTATGTAAAACAACGGCAGTGGATCAAAGACTGCATGCAGACAGAGCCAATTGAAATATTGTTTTTATACTTTACATTTTACTCTACTCTACTCACAAGGTTTTTTTTGCATTTACAACGAGCGTAACGTTAGTTCCGTTACTAATCTCCTCTGTATCGTTCCCAGTTTAGTACATGTGCTACATTTTGTAACACACTTTACCTCTCTGCTCTACTGTGTGTGGAGCGCAGACATCGACATTCAGAATGCCAACCATCTTCCAAAATGCAAAGCTTGTCTCCAAAGGACTTATGCTTGAACCTGCATGGTATTTTATCTGGTTTATAACGGGCATTGTGCAGTGTGACGTAGGTCCTCCAACAATACTGAAGTGAATTGGCATATGAATAGAGATGCAAACACAATGTTGGGTTTGTTCCCTGCGGAATGTTACCTGCTGTGAATTTATTATCTAATTCACGTAATTTAAAAACAAATCACATATGAGTTGCAGTGTTGGGCTGTTACGCATTACTTGGTAATATGTTACTGTAATATTAATACTTTCCACAGTAACGAGTAGTGTAAGGGATTACAATTTCCAAAACAGTAATTATATTACAGTTACTAATCCACTAATAACACTTGCATTACTGCATTACTGCATTACTGTGATACTGCGTTACCCGAATGTGATTAGTTGTTTTTTTTGTCCAAGATCTTGACATCTTTGACAGCAAGGCCATTCCAAGCCAGGCCATACTGGGTTAGAGAAATTTAGTTCATTCAAAGATGTAATTCAGTTTTGTGTTTCACGATGCCTTGTCAATGTGTTTCTTTTAATTTATCTCAGTCTTCGATATGTCACATCATATTAGATGGATTACAGGATTACTGAATACTGTCTAATAAAAATGTAGATATTGTGGATGTTAATGGCCGTTCTTCATAAATCATAAATTGCCTTTATGAATTAATGATGTAGCCTAGAAGTGAGCGATAATTTACACTGAGGCTTTCTATAGAGTATATTGTAGGTAAACACTCTGCTTTGTCTCTCCGTGAACCATCACCTTATCGTGGTGGAGAGGTTTGTGTGTCTCTGTGAACCTGAGGGCTGTGTTGTCTGGAGCTGTGTGCTCCTGGTAGGGTCTCCCAAGGCAAAGGGGCCCGGGAGGGGCAAACAAAAAAGGGAACCCCAGGGCGCCCCCCCGGCGGGAGTCCGGGGCCCCCGTCTGGAGCCAGGCCCAGACGGGCGGGCTCGTCGGCGAGCGCCTGGTGGCCGGGTTTGCCACGGAGCCCGGCCGGGCACAGCCCGAACAAGCTACGTGGCTCCCATCTCTCCAGCCCATGGGCCCACCACCTGTGGGAGGAACCGCTGGGGGCGGGTGCGCTGCCACATGGGTGGCAGTGAAGGTCAGGGGCCTCGACGGACCAGACCCGGGCGGCAGACGCTGGCTCTGGGGACGTGGAACGTCACCTCTCTTTGGGGGAAGGAGCCGGAACTGGTGCGGGAGGTGGAGCACTACCGGTTAGATCTGGTGGGGCTTACCCTTTACGCACAGTCTCGGTTCTGGAACCCGTACTCCTGGAAAGGGTTGGACTCTTTCTTCTCCGGAGTTGCCCAGGGTGTGAGGCGCTGGGGCGGGGTGTGGGATACTAACAAGCCCCCGGCTGAGCGCCGCTACGTTGGAGTTTACCCGGTGGACGAGAGGGTCGCCGCCTACGCCTTGCGGGTTGTGTGGGGAAAACTCTGACTGTTGTTTGTGCATATGCACCAAACAGGAGTTCGAGTATTCGGCCTTCTTGGAGACCTTAGGTGGAGTCCTGCAGCGGGGGCGCCAGTGGGGGACTCCATTGTTCTGCTGGGGGACTTCAATGCGCACAGTGGGCAATGATGGAGACACCTGGAGAAGCGTGATTGGGAGGAACGGCCTCCCTGATCTAAACCAGAGTGGTTGTTTGTTGTTGGACTTCTGTGCTAGTCATGGATTGTCTATAACAACACCATGTTCGAATATAGGTATGCGCCTCATAAGTGTACCTGGTACCAGAGCACCCTAGGCCGAAGGTTAAAATCGATTTTATAATTGTTTCATCTGATCTGAGGCCGTATGTTTTGAACACTTGCGGTGAAGAGAGGGGGCAGAGCTGTCAACCGATCACCATCTGGTGGTGAGTTGGGTCCGGGGGTGGGGAAGACTCTGGACAGACCTGGTAAGCCCAAACGTGTAGTGCGGGTAAATTGAGAACGTCTGGAGGAGGCCCCTGTCCAACAGACTTTCAACTCGCCACCTCCGGGGGCTTTTCGTGCATCCCTGTGGAGGCTGGGGGCATTGAACCCGAGTGGACAATGTTCAAAGTTTCCATTGCTGAAGCTGCGCAGGAGCTGTGGTCTTAGGATCTTAGGTGCCTCAAGGGCGTAACAACACGAACACCGTGGTGGACAGGGGAAGCCGTCCGACTGAAGAAGGAGTCTTTCCGGGATATGTTATCCCAGAGGACTCGGAGGCAGTTGCAGGGTACCGAAGGGCCCGAAGGGCTGCAGCCTCTGCCGTGAAAGAGGCAAAGCAGCGGGTGTGGGAGAAGTTTGAAGAAGACATGGAGAAGGTTACTTTTGTTCCGGCACCAAAGTGCTTCTGGAAAACTGTTCGCCACCTCAGGAGGGGAAGCGGGGAACCATCCAAGCTGTGTACAGTAAGGATGGGACACTGTTGACCTCAACTGAGGAGGTAATAGGGCGGTGGAAGGAGCACTTTGAGGAACTCCTGAATCTGACTAATACGCCCTCTATGTTAGAGGCAGAGCTGGAGGATGACGGGGGATTGTCGTCGATTTCCCAGGCGGAAGTCACTGATGTAGTCAAACAACTCCACAGTGGCAAAGCCCCGGGGATTGATGAGATCCGTCCAGAAATGCTCAAGGCTCTGGGTGTGGAGGGGCTGTCCTGGTTGACACGTCTCTTCAACATTGCGTGGAAGTCTGGAACAGTGCCAAAGGAGTGGCAGACTGGGGTGGTGGTTCCCCTTTTTAAAAAGGGGGACCAGAGGGTGTGTGCCAATTACAGGGGTATCACACTTCTCAGCCTCCCTGGTAAAGTCTACTCCAAGGTGCTGGAAAGGAGGGTTCGGCCGATAGTCGAACCTCGGGTTGAGGAGGAACAATGCGGATTCCGTCCTGGTCGTGGAACAATGGACCAGATCTTCACTCTCGCAAGGATCCTGGAGGGAGCCTGGGAGTATGCCCAACCGGTCTACATGTGCTTTGTGGATTTGGAGAAGGCGTATGACCGGGTCCCCCGGGAGATACTGTGGGAGGTGCTGCGGGAGTATGGGGTGAGGGGGTCTCTACTCAGGGCCATCCAATCTCTGTACGACCAAAGTGAGAGCTGTGTCCGGGTTCTCGGCAGTAAGTCGGACTCGTTTCAGGTGAGGGTTGGCCTCCGCCAGGGCTGCGCTTTGTCACCAATCCTGTTTGTAATATTTATGGACAGGATATCGAGGCGTAGTCGGGGTGGGGAGGGGTTGCAGTTCGGTGGGCTGGGGATCTCATCGCTGCTCTTTGCAGATGATGTGGTCCTGATGGCATCATCGGCCTGTGACCTTCAGCACTCACTGGATCGGTTCGCAGCCGAAGTGTGAGCGGTTGGGATGAGGATCAGCACCTCTAAATCGGAGGCCATGGTTCTCAGCAGGAAACCGTTGTAGCGCCTTCTCCAGGTAGGGAATGAGTCCTTCCCCAATTCGAAGGAGTTCAAGTACCTTTGGGTTTTGTTCGCGAGTGAGGGGACAATGGAGCGGGAGATTGGTCGGAGAATCGGCGAGCGTGCGGTATTACATTCCATCTTCTACGCACCAGTTGTACAAAAGAGAGCTGAGCCAGAAGGCAAAGCTCTCGATCTACCGATCAGTTTTCGTTCCTACCCTCACCTATGGTCATGAAGGCGGGGTCATGACCGAAAGAACGGATCCAGGGTACAAGCGGCCGAAATGGGTTTCCTCAGGAGGGTGGCTGGCGTCTCCCTTAGAGATAGGGTGAGAAGCTCAGTCATCCGTGAGGAGCTCGGAGTAGGCGCTGCTCCTTTGCGTGGAAAGGAGCCAGTTGAGGTGGTTCGGGCATCTGGTAAGGATGCCCCCTGGGCGCCTCCCCTAAGGGGGGTGTTCCAGGCACGTCCAGCTGGGAGGAGGCCCTCGGGAAGACCCAGGACTAGGTGGAGGGATTATATCTCCAACCTGGCCTGGGAACGCCTCGGGATACCCCAGTCGGAGCTGGTTAATGTTGGTCGGGAAAGGGAAGTTTGGGGTCCCCTGCTGGAGCTGCTCCCCCCGCGACCCGATACCGGATAAGTGGACGAAGATGGATGGATGGATGGACTCTGCTTTGTCTTGTGGCATTCCTTAAATTGTTGCACTTTTTGCATTTTTTGTATGCAGACAGCTTACAGTATATATACTGTGCTGATACCACAGTTACTCATTGGAAAATGATGCTGTGTTTAAATTGTCATCCATTTTTCAGAACTTTGTCTGTGGTCAGTTTTAAGGCTCTGACACACCAACCCAATTATTGGCCGTCGGCCAGTCTGGCAAGGTCGGTGACTCGAGTCTGTTCGGTGTGTTCCGTGCCGTCATCAGTTGGAGGAGCCGTCGGCTTTAATTTGGGCTGTTGAATGTGGGCAGTCGGACTCGATGACCAATCTGATTGGTGGAGTGCTAACCCTTGACTAGCGAATCAGTGCACTTACGTTAAAACATTTACCGGAAATGACGAGCGGGATGATGGTGACGAACGGCTCTCAAACTCTGACGAAAATCTTTCACACTGACCTTTGTCGATCAAACAAACAGACAGATTCAGCAACTGCACGGCCTATTTGTCTCTTAAAATGTTTTCAGAAACACGTTTCACTGAACTATTTTCATAAAATACGAGATCGTATTCCGAACAAGCCGCCATTATGAAATTCAGGAGAAGCCAGACCCATGTGACGCGTTTGTCATTTCCGGTTTTCATTTCTTGGGCGACAATACAGATTAGCGCTGCCTGCTGTTATGGAGACATATTATGTCTTGCGCACACGCAGAACGTTCTGAGGCACTTTTTGGACGTCGGGAAGGCTGATCAGTCCAACTGGCTTTTCTGCCGACGGTCGGCCGTCTGTTTCAGACCCACACCAACAATGAATGTATTCTAAAAAAAAATTTGTGTGTGTGCGTGCGTGCATGCTTGTGTGCGTGTGTGTGTTTTTATGTGTGTGTTTTGTGTGTGTGTTTAAAGAAAACAAGGAAGACAGGGCTTTTTTTGTTTCTTCATTGGCTTTGTAAGTGTGGTTCCACCTTGCAGAGGACAAGCATCTTAGGGGATGAAGGGGGGAGAATGCCTAATGTCGTTGCCCTGTCAAGTCTCAGACCACTTTGATTCCTCTCAAAAAACCTTTCTGAACACTGCCTTGCCCTGCCAGCAGGGACCTGCCGCTGCCTTCAAAGTCACTTCTGCTGCCGAGTCAACCTGCCTGCGCTTTGCATAAGGGCTCCTGTGTCTCCTGCTACACACAGGCAGTATCTCCCTCTCTCTCTCTCTCATTTGCCGTAACTCATTTTCATTGTCTCTCACTTGCTGTCCTTTGCGCTCAGTGTAACTGTGGAGCAGTTTTGAGTTAACATGGTTTCTTTTTGCTCTGAGTCAGTTTGTCTCTTTTTTGTGCTGTTTTTAAAGTGCTCATATTATGCTTTTTGGCTTTTCCCCTTTCTTTTATTGTGTTATATATCTTCTTTTTTTTTTACAAAGTGAAAAAGCCATCCCAAAGGGACTTACCATCTCCAACAGAAAACTCTGTTCACAAACTGCTCCAAACAGCTCTATTGTAGTCCAGCCTTTACTTCAGAGAAAAACGTGGTCACTTTGGAACAATGCTTGCCTAGCTGCTAGCATGGCATGCCCTCATACTCTGCTTCTGACTCCTTACCTAGGTACTGTCAGGGCACGCCCTCATACTCTGCTTCTGACTGGCTAGTAGTCCTTACCTAGCTACTGAGCATGTGCGACTCCCAACAAAGATGGTACAGAAGTGCGATGTCTCACTCTGTAGCTAAAACAGAGAGCTCAACACACAGGGTGAAAAGAGGAGCTGCAGCAATGTGCAGTACAACCAAAATATGGTGTTTTTTGATAATTAAACCATGTAAACCTATTTTGATATAAAATCCAATTAAATCCAATTATGAACCTGAAAATGAGCATATGAGCACTTTAAGTAGCTACAAAATGCAAACCCACACTCAATTGAACCAATATTCACTGACCTCTCTACCCCACACACACACACACACACATGCTTCCCATGGTATAAAGAACCAGCAGATCCATCTGCTGTGAGAATAAAAACGATAAATATTTCAAGACGTTCAAACTGGCTTTGATGCTGAGGCGGGGCTTTGAAGCCTCAATGTCACCGGCCTTTTAAGTTTTCATCATTCCCAGGTAACACTCAAAGAAAGACTGCATAAATAATACTGCAAAAAATGTTTAACTGCCAAACTTCCTCGAGAGGTGTGACTGTGGTGAGAAAGATCAGTAGCAGATGATAATAGACAAACAACTACAGTAGGTGTCATTTGCATTGGTTAACATGGAGATGGAGTGAGTTGGATGTTGTCTGTTCTCTACTTTACATTTCAGAGGAGAAACTGATCAACATGCTACTGCCTCGCCTCTGATATGACATTATGCATTACTAGCAATAAAATGCATTGGAGGTTACAAGTAATTGGTGACAGTTTATTGAGTGACTGAGAGGACAGAAAGTCAAGATTGCATTAAAGCTGCCCCAGACAAGATTGTAAGGAAAAACACACTTCAGCTGAAATCACAAAGTGACTCTTGCTTCTGTAATGTGTTATGTTTGAGGTTTGAGCGGTCTGGCTCAAGATATGCCCAATCTTACACAAATAAATATATTTCTTTTGGATGATTTTGCAGTACACAAATCCCAAGCTTTAGTGCAGAGACTGGAAGTAGTTGGTCAAAAATTAGATTGTAGCGTGACAAAATGTGAGAATGTAGAAATCAAAGACTGTAAAAAATACTCAACATAGCTTCTGAGTCTGAAAAGTGAAGTCAAGTGCTTTAAACCTGCATTCTTTCTAATGGCCAGCAGGGGGCAACTCCATTGTTTGCTTTACAGTTTTTTTCCGATCGCTATGGCAACTTTTTCAATACTTTTAACAACTTTCCTAAACTCTTAACACAGTTAGCACAACATCTATCTGTGTAGGCTATACATTTAACACATTTGTTGTTTCTTTGACACAAAATGCATACAGTTAACACAAATTTAAAATGCTTGAACTTCTTTTACACACAAGCTCAACCAAGACCAAAACAATGGCTTTTTCCTGACTAATTTCCAAATGCTTTCACACTGTATGTCAGAACAGATAACATCATGTTCTAAACCTAACATATAGGCTAAAGTGAAAGTGAACAGCTGTTCACAAATAAACACAAATATACCCCCTCCATTTTATTCCATTGCTACTGAGAAACAGCTGATTGAAGTTATGCAAATAGATCGATCACAGCTGATTCCCATCTAGGAAACACTCAGGTGTTGATGTTCTTTCAATCGCATGATCAGTTATTGTAGTACATACAGTAAAAGAGGACCTATTTGGCCTGATTTTGTGTGGAAAAGATGAACACAAAGAAAGTAAGAAAAATGCCTTCACGAGTGAGAGGAAGACGAGTACCAGGACAATTCTGTCTCTGTCTTCTTTTTTTCATATAGTAAACCGTACATTCTATAAAGCTACTCTGAGATGGGTCATTCATTTTTTGTATTGAATTTCTGCAGCAAAAGAAACAAAATGCATACATTTACTAAACCCAACAAAACAAAGATGTAGAGAGGCTTCAAGAGAAACTGCAGTGTAAAACACACTATATGATCAATACAATTTACTATTGTCTGTTGTATAAGGGCAGACCTGACACATATCATATAATGCAGTTTCTGTAATTCCATGTGATGTTAGTGTTTTGTATGACATTGGGCTATGATTGACTAAATGTTCCTGTTGGGAGAGAACATGTTAGTGTTTTGGAAGAATTATTTGATTTTGAGACATGTTTGCATTATTTTGGTAGACAGAGTGTATTGTGTTAGTGAATTGTTGTATTTTGAAAATTAGTGTTAGAGTTTAGTTTACAATGTGAGATTTTGAGCATGAAATTAACTGTTTTGTCAATTGTGTGTTGTAGGTGTGATGGTGCGTTAAGAGTTTAGGAAAGTTGTTAAAAGTATTGAAAAAATGTTTTTTCAATACTTTTTTCCTCAGTTTCCTCAGTAAACATTTTCATAATGAGTTTATGGTCTCCATCGTTAGTTTCAAGTCAAATTCAATACAGCTGTTCATTGTGTCAATTATGGTTCCATTGAATTCAAAATAGACAATAAAGCAGGGGATGTTTTAGAGCGTAGCTACACGCTGACCTTTCAATCATGATAGATGCTTAGCAATGCGTATGCATGGCACTGTGTATATTTAAATAGCCGTGGACTTGTTTGGGGTGTTTTCATCTTAAAACACCCTCTAACAGTGTGTTTTCCCTTCATCAAAGTAAATTGGAACATTTTGGTCCCCTAAAATGTCTTGTTCAGCGTTCAGTAGCACCTTGCCAACCAAGCTAGCCCGCCAGCGCGAGCATTAGCTAGTGACTTATGGGACAGTTTGCCGATTTTCAACTAGCTCTGTGTACCGCCATACATGCAGAAGAACGGCACCAGTGCCCCTCCGGACCGTTTACCTGCTGGCCAACGTCCACGGGATGACTAGAGATTCATGTGGTGGATGGATTTGACTTTGATGCGCTGTATGAAAATGCATCAATTCGGCTGCTATACTATATTTATACTTGCATAATCTTTGGGTGGGTTAAAAATGCATGTATGCCCTTTCTTAATACAAAATGGCATCATTTTTTGTTTCACTGTGACCTTAAGTGAGAGACATTTTTAATAAGCTCATTGATATACATCAGAATATATTTCTCCTATTAAAACCTCATTCAAAGTCAGTTTTAGATGTAATGTAGCACTCAATATATTTTGCATTAGATTTTGATATAAAAAACATACACATGAGCACACACTCAGGAAATTCAAAACATTGGCTAATATCTTTAGATAATGAAACATTACAGCTAGATTGGAGATTAGATTGCCATTCAACCAGCCTGTGTGTGTGTGTGTGTGTGTGTGTGTGTGTGTGTGTGTGTGTGTGTATCGGTTTTTTGTGTGTGTGTGTGTGTGTGTGCGTGTGTGTGTGTGCATGCGTTGTGTGTGTGTGTGTGTGTGTGTGTGTGTGCGGCGGGGCGTGCATGCATGCATGTGTGTGTGTGTGTGAGAGTGTGTGTGTGTGTGTGTGAGAGAGTGAGAGAGAGTGTGTGTGTGTGAGAGAGTGTGTGCGTGTGTATGTGAGAGAGAGAGAGTGTGTGTGTGTGTGTGTGTGTAGCTAATAATTGATAATGAATTGTTAACAGTGAAGTAAATGAAGAGAAATGAAACAATGTGTACCAGTGTTGTCACATATCATTTTACAACTTTCTATGTCTGTCTGTTTTACTTTGCACACACCAGCAAAATATTACCATAGAAGCTGCTTTTTGGGTTTGAATGCATGCTGCCTTTACCTCCATGGTTTAATAAATATTGTTGTTTTTCAGGATTATATTTGCATTAGTTTTTGGACAAAAGTAAATATTTTGCAGTGGCAATAATTCATTCTTTCATTTGTTCATTTCCCAAATCTGCTTGTTCCTGTCGTTGATGCTCAATATGTTCAGGTAAACCTCACTGTATCGTCACAATAATGTAAGAAAAAAAGAAAACCACTTTAAAATCAGAGGCAATATTGACTGAAACAAGATGGGCTAAATAGCTGGAAGAGGCCATATTTTAGATGAAATGAATGTGTACAGATAAATGTATGGATTGATATGTATGAGTATGTATGTTTAATTAGGTTTCTATGTGTGCATTTGTATGTTTGTTTGTCCTTTTCTGATATAGTAATGTGAAAACTACTTAACTGCATGAAGGACACATGTTTTTTTCTTGTTCTGTTTTATTTTATTTTGTATGATTTTCTCTTTGTTTATTTATTTATTTTGAACCATTTTACTGTTTAAATGTGATAAATTGGGGGTTATCAACCCAGTCTAAACTAATGACAACGAAGTAAGAAAATTCACTGAAAACTACAATGCCACTGTATTGATAATTCAAAATAGATTGACTGAGACTTGTGCAGACTAATTACCAGAAAAGATATAATAAAGCAAGTGTGTGTGTGTGTGTGTGTGTGTGTGAGAGAGAGAGAGAGAGAGGGAGTGAGAGGAGAGAGAGAAAGGATAAAACAAGTAGAAAATGGAGTGGTGGAATGGTGTGTGCATAAACCATATTCCTCTTCTTTTTCCTTCCATCCCTCTGTTTCCTCCTCCCTCCCTTCCTCTCAGTGGAGGAGGTGTATAAAAGTGACTCCCCTCCACCAGTGTCAGATTAAACTAAATCATTTAGTCAGCGTTGTAGTACATCAAACAACAAACATAACGCCAAAATAGAAATAAACTGCTGCTTGCCTTCCCCCATCTGAGGCCCCACAGAAGGAGAAAGGGAAGGGAGGAAGGAGTGGGGGATGTATATTTTACTGTATCTCATTATTCAGCCATTAGCTCTGTTCTTTCTAGGGAAATGCTATGCTTAAAGAAAATATCCTCCCTACAGCTGAGCTATAAATTAAATTAAGCCGTTGCATCAGCTATGTGATTTTTGCAAGGCGTTAGACACGCTATAATTGTTTCCACCCTTAATTGTTTCTTAAATAAAACGAAATAATTTTAGGGGGGCTGATTTCACCTTGCAATAATGCCTTATTTTCATCCAAACCATTAAAGAGTAAGATATATGTGGGGCAAAGGCAGATAAATATATATATTTTTTAAATGAACAAAGCCATATGGCAGCTGGTTGTAATGCTTTCTCATAGCATTGGAATGGTGTAAATCCTGGAGTAGCACACAGCTCCATTGATTTACAGGGGGACTAATGTATTGAGGAGGAGATCAATGGAGTGATTTTTTATTGTACTTAATTTTTGCATAAAATGTGTGTATATGGGAAACTTTGAGGAGAGCAGGTTTGTGATTTATTTTAGTTTTCAGCTTGGCAAAACAGCAGCAGTACACCGGCTGTTACTATTATGAGTTGGCTATTTGTGACTAGTCTGTCCTGAACCTCTCTGGAAAGAGTTAACAGCATGGATCAGCTGCTCTCATATTGTTATGTGTGTGAGCGTGCACACACACTCTTTCTCTCTATGTTTCTGTCTCATTTGATGTTAGAATACCCCAGAGACTTCCCTACTCCTCCCTCCTCTTCCTCCTTCTCCTACTCCCAGCCACTCCTCTCCCCTCAAATCCCTCCCTCCTAACCCCTCTTCTTTTCTCCAATCGCTCCCTCTCTTTCCTCAAGAAGCCCCCAAGCCTCCTTTGTCCCGCCTTCTACCTCTGCCTCCCCCTCTACACGCCTTTCTTTTCCCCTCCTCCCTCCTCTGTCCCTCCTTCTCTCCCTCCCTCCATACCCATTTGCGTGCCTTGGCTTCTCCACCTCTTTCTCAAAGTAAATAGAGGAGAGAAGGACAGAAGCAGAAGCATCACTTTGCCTGTCTGCACACATTAGATTCCCACACACACTCTTACACACACACACACACACACACACACACACACGATCCGTCCGACGCTTCGGCTGCTCAGAGTGTGTGTTGGCAGCTGCAGTGGTAGTTTGTAGCGTGTGTATGTGTGTGTCTGTGCAGGCATCCCTCTACTGCGTCCACTGAAGTAGCAACTCTCTGACTGCTCATCGCTGCCGCTGACAGAAGTGAAGAAGAGATAAGGGAGGGGACAAGAAGTAAAGACAGACAGAGAGTGGTCAGGAGAGGTTGAGAAGATAGACAGAGCGGAGCTGTAACTGAGTCTCTATGAGTAAGGGGTCCCGTCTCCACATGCTGTGCTCTATGGCGAACTCTGGCTGTGTGCTACTGTCCGGGTCCGGGATGTTACCCCATTCTCTGCAATGCCCCCCTGCTTTCCTCTATCTGCCCCAGGTAAGAAAGCACCCATCACATCACCCATCAGCACCCCCCACCCCCTCACAGCTCCTAAAATGTATCCTTTTTTTTCCCTCCATTCACATTTTTGTTTTGTTTTCCTTTCTTTTTTTTCCCAGGGGTGCCTGCTTCTTTCTTTTATTTCTCTTTTTCAACTCTCTTATTTTCCATCCCTCCATCAAAGTGTCCCGCAACTTACCCTACTTCCCAAACAAACATGTTTTTTTTTTATTTGTAATGATCTCCATTTTTTCCCTCTGATCATTCATATTTTTGAAAACTTCTACTTCAGTCAGCAGCGTCTGCCTCTTCGTCACACTTCTTTATGTAACTTGCTGCTGGTAAACACTCAACTTCTTTTTATCATGTGCCTCTCCTCATCACAGTCACACACTCTCAGTGACGTTGAATTGATGAACACATGGAGCAACCCACCCTACCCTGTGTGTGTGTGTGTGTGTGTGTGTGTGTAGTGGGCAACAAAACAGGGACAGATGTCAGCTCAGAACTGAATTAGACAATAGAACCAAATGACTACTTGGAGTGGCTGCATGCCTGTCATTCAGATGGCTGTGTTTCTATTAATTGTGCCTCGTTTTTTTCAGTTATCATTTTTTCAGTTTGTTTACTGTAAAAGTACTCAATTGACACCGCATCGGTCAATTGCCGTGTTACGTGCCAGCTCATTTAACCATGCCTCTGTGTGTGTGTCTGTGTGTGTGTTGTGTGTGTGTGTGTGTGTTTGTGCGGATGCCTGGTTTTACTACTGGCAGCATGTGCAGTGGCAGGCGGTCCCCTTTTCTCTAGACAGTTTGTTATTGCGGCCGTATAAAATATGATAAGACTAGGGAGAGCTGCCATATAAAATATTAGCGGGCTGCAGTGAGCTAACCTGCCACGTCCAGACTCCAAATAGCCGCCACACATCACCTTTACAGGGCGGCCCAGACCACCCGCCTGCTGGCAACACAAACACTCAAACACACACACACACACACACACACACACACACATGGGTATAAACACACATGCAGACAAACTCGTACACACAGAGCATGCACCAGCTGGGTTCCACACACAGACACACACACACACACACACACACACACACACACACACAGACACACACACTCTTTATGCGGCAACACAAACACCACGAGTCCTCAGGGAAGCAGTCTGTTAGTTGCTTGTAGTTTGTGTGTGTGTGTGTGTGTTCATTTACTTTCATTGCTTATGGCACGCATGGGAAGATCCTATCACACTACGCAAAGTTGTACTATTTTGCGTCTTAATTTAGATATATTAATTTAGATATATTATAAAATAAATAAAAAGTGCTTGCCAGTGTGTCTACTTGTGTCAAAATAATAGTGTTCTCGGTGGAGGGATGGGTTTTAACATGTAAATTCCTGTATTGCTGAAAGCTTCTCTTTTCACTGCGGATTTTCCTCTGAAGCCAAGGAGTAACAGTGGACTTCAGACTGCACGGGCATGGTTAGTTTACATGCTTCTTTGTCTTTTTTATTAAAAAGTGTAAGGTTTCCATCTGAACGTGTTTTCTTACAACTTGATTAAATTTCGAGTTAGTTTTCAGCATGTTTTTCTCTTTCTCCGTTTCCTGGGGCCAGTTAGGCTATATGTTCCATCTTAAGCCTAATGTACAGTAAAAACCTTAAAGACTCCACAGCTGTGCAGTTGCAGTTACGCAAAGCTTTTGACACTATTTCCACTGAGAACCAGGGACATAGACAGGGAGCATTACACAACTGTCACATTTT
>NC_053132.1:32471000-32608500 GCF_010015445.1 Perca fluviatilis | reverse complement strand
GGAAGATAGATGCAGCAACTGAGAGATTAAGAAACAAATGATGGGGGCAAAAACCAACAACATGAGGCTGGTACTTCAGAGAATTGGCACATATCAACCAAAACAGCACAAATTATTCGCAACAAATATACATTTCAATTACATGCAAATAAGAATTTTTTGCTTGTTTTACTGTATTTATTCCATATTGTCTTTTTATTTTATTTGTTAATATTGTCCATACAGGGAGTTATAATTTTACTAAATGATACACTAACACACTTATAAACTGTTACAGATGACTCATACTTATTTATAAAAATTTACATATGTTAAAGGGAGAGCCATTACGTCCAAACCAACCAAATGGATTATCATTTATAAATATGCAATCAGCTTCCTCTGTGTAGCCTTATAATTAAACAGAAAAGAGGACAGAACAACGGACAATAAATAAAAAGAGCTAAGGACACAAGGGAGGGTGCAAGTAATATTAAGCCACATGATTAAATAGATGAATAATATGTAATTTAATAACCTGTTACTATTCACTAAGACAACACAGATATATATATATACTGTTCACCAACTGAAAGCCCTGGACCCCAGACCCCCAGTCGGCCAGTGAACGTACACATCCAACATGTACTGGATCTTTTCCAGAGTGTCAGCTAAGTGCAGTGTGACCTCTCTGGACGTGGAGCTCTGCCCTTCTGCTCCCGCAGACACAGCAACAGCTTCTTCTCTGCTCTAGCTGCTGATTTGGCTCCTTTTTCATGTTTTCATGTGACTTTTGTGTTTACTCTGTAATGGATGCAATACAATATAACAATATATATAACAATATATAACAAAATATAATATATAAAAAAAAAAATATATATATATATATATATTAAAATATACAAATACTTAAGTAAAAGTAAATTTACAGTTTTTAGTTGCAACCCCTGCTATTTTCAAACTGATTTTCAGTGTCAGAGCAGGCCGTCACTCACTCACACTACCTGCTGACTTCTGCATGTCTAAGCTGCTGTCACGTTGTTTGTCGTGTATCAACCCTGTCTCCTGCAACACTGCTTCCCAACGTAACACAAAGCAACGTCTACGTGAGACCCCTAACCCCTGAAAGGTAGTTTAACTGAATTGTTTTTCTCTTATCTGACTGAGGGCTGCCAACTCTTACGCATTGACTGTGAGACTCACACAATTGACACGTTTCACACACTCTTACACCTGACTTACTTATTGTTGACCATGAATACTGACTTGGCTTTTCATCTATAATGCTTTAAGATTGTGAATTTGGCTTCTGAACGGAACATTCTTGGGGGTTGAGGAGGGATGACGCTGACCCCTGCTTGGGTACTGTTACAGAAGGCCTACTCGTAAAATGCACCGACTTCACTGACACCGAATCTCACTCCAAAGTAAATTTAAAAGTCCTGCAGACTGCTGGATCTAACTAGGATTAAAGTCAGAGAAAGTGGTTTTGGTTAAATATTGAAAAAGTCAAGGTTCAACAACTGATTTGCAACAGCAAATGCATTTTAAAGGAGACGTAATGCTGCATAGATGTTTTATGAACATGTAAATGTTGTTAGTTCATAAAGCAAGACGCAAAATGTAGATGCTGAACGTGTCAGTAAAATGTTCACTAACAATGTCATGTATATGTGTATTTGACTTGTATTCCTAACTTTTTATGGTTTGGGTTATGGTTAGGAAAAGATAGCGTTTGTGGTTTTCTGTAATACAGAAATACAGAAAAAGTGTTGTTTTGGCATTTTGAAATAACAATCTTTCCCTTACCTTAACCCAGGTGCTTTTATTGCCTAAATGGGCTTTGGGATGTGAACCGCAGTCTCATGTGAAAGTCTTGCTCTTTGTACATAAATGTAGCACTTCCTTCACACAAGACATTGCCTGAAGATAGGCCAGGCAGAAGATACGTTTTATTACATAAATGGGAAATCATAACAGTGCTACATTACGTGATTCCACTGAGACACGGTTGGTTAAAAGTAAATGTTGAGTTTTTCAGTATTTAAGAAAGTCAACCATTATTCTTCAAACCTTAACCAAGTGATTTACTAGCCAAAATGGAACCAAATAAAACGCTGATCATAAACAGTGGATATTATAGGAAAGCAAATATAGTCACTGAACATTTTGAAGAGGCAGTTTAGTCAGTACCTTCTGTGTTGATAGTGATCAGTTTGCAGATATGTCATGCTAACAAAAAGTGTTCTTTGTCTTCTCTGTCTTTCTGTCTTTTTCCACTTCTTCCATCGTCTCCCTCGCTCTATCTTCCCTAAGCCTCGATAAGCCCATCTGCTCTGAGGCCAAGTTCACACTGAACATGTTTTACATCTCCCAAAGTTAGAGCTGAATTGCTAATGTCATTCTTTCACCTGTTTTAAACACACACACTCACATACACATACACTTCTTACAGACACACACACACACACACACACACACACACACACACACATCTTCATCAGACAGTGTGTTCTGCCTCTCATTAGCTTTTCTCACCCATGTCCCAATTTATAAAACAAGAACAATGTAATTGGATGGAGCAGAGGCCTTTTTTCTTCTCTCTTCATCCCTCCTTTCCTTGTCTTTTTGTGCTTCACTTTCATTCTTGATTTTCTTGTGCCTTTTGTCTTTTCCATCTTCTTCTTCTTCTTCTTCTTCTTCTTCTTCTTCCTCTTCTTCTTCTTCTTCTCATCTGTCTTAATTCCCACACTGTTGGATGAGAAAATATGCATTTGACATTGAAGTCACTCCCTTATAAACAGCAGACAACTAATGATATGGCAGTTAGGATTACAGGGCTCAGTCTGCAATGAATTCTAATATGCTGCAAGTCAGACAGTGCTGAAAGTTTCCTTGTACTCCGTCTTAGTTTCTATTTTGCTTGATTTATTGGTCTTATTGTTATTATTTTTTAAAGAAAAACAACACTGCCAAAGCTGTAAACAACTCACAGGTACCATTTATCAACAATAACACAAAAAAACTCACTTCTTGAAAAAATTAGATTAAAAATTATTAAAGAGAAAACAACTATTTCGCTCTCTCCCTCAATCTTTCTCTCTCACTCCCTAGCTCTCTCTCTGTTTCTCCCTCTCTCTGCTGAGAGTTACAATGACAGTCCCTGTGAAATGATGGCTTGCTACTAATATATTTGTGTCTCATAAATTCCCTATCATTCAGCTGTTACTTTTTGTATGGTTCATCGGATGAGGACATCCAAAGTGGAGAAAAACATTGCCATCACATCACCCTCCAACCCACCACAACCACTTACCAGTTCATACCTGACTTCATCTGTTCCAACCTGTCCTCATACCCTGTCAATTTACCCCTCTCCCCCACCTTGGCCCTCAGATAGAAACAATGTCAAAAATACCCAGAACACCTTAATAAGTTAAAGGTTAAAGAAATACTAGTCTCGTTTTGCCAAACCTTCCTCCACAGCACTGCGGAGGAAGGGCTGGATGGGAGAAAAACATGCTCTGGTTTATTGGCATTTCTTTAAACCAATCACAATCGTCTGGGGCGTTGCTAAGCGCCAAGCGGAGCCACGGTGCCGCTGCAAAATAGCCTCGAGAAGGAACTTGTTTTGGTGGAACTTGTACGTTCAAAAGTAGTTTAAATATAAATAAGATGAAAAATGTGAATCATTCTTTGTTTCACTTTAATGCTTTAAAAATACCAAAGCAGGTAAGTGCTGTGACTACTCTTCTGAAGTGATTTTGGAGAGGGACATTAGGTAGTTAAATGCACCGGTTGACTGACATGACACCATTGTATTCATATATTACTGTCAATCCAGGCTAAAGTCAATGATAGTAATAATGCATGCATGATGCTTCCTCTAAATGTCAGGTTGTGGTCGACTAGCGGGGTCTGCTTTAGATAAATTGATCAACATTGATTGTGATTGGTGGTTTGCTGTGCATGCAGACCTGCATGTCACGCACTAGCAACAAACTGTGCATCCAAGAAGACTTAAATCAATGTAAATTAGGTTATATCAGACACAGACTGCTGGTGTAGATTAGTGTTACATTTCCAGCGTCGCGGCTCCGAACCGTTAACGATAGCTGGGACAGACGCCTTGATTCTTTAGGCTAACCATGTTAGCTTTAGCCTGGCTGGTAGCAGCTTTCTGCGGTGAAAAATGGCCGATGGAGATGTCGTGATTACGTTGCATTAATCAGGCGATTTAGTGTGTCTTTGCAGCGAATGTAAAACCCTGACTACAGCAGCAGCGGTACTTTTCTACCCACGGAGAGCTTCACCTCCCATAACAATAAACCCTGTCGGACTAACGTTAAATCACATGACCACCTGTCTTAAAGGGGAAGCCTCGGCTGGTAACAGTCATGTAAAAGGAGAACGGTGAAAGTTTACTTTTCTATCAAGCAGCAAAAACGTTTTAGCGTTAACATCGCAACGTCCTGCGATCTGACTATCAAGTATGCGCACATCGCGCTGTAGATGATGAAACAAAATATCGTGCAGCCCTAGTTTGGGTTAAAACATCAGCTCCCAGGATACAAACACCCATTTCTTGTGTTTTCCTCTTAACTTGTTCCAGGACACAAACTCCCCTACCCAGCTTAAAAGGACCTATCCAGCCTGACCTCCCTCTGACGTTCTCTCACAAATCTTTCACCAATTTTGAAGCCAGAGTCTGCGCTGTAGTAATCGGGATACACCCGCTGGACCAACGGCGAGTCAATCACAGCTGTCAAACATCACGTTTCATGCTGTTTTTATAGTATCAAATAATGAATTAAAAACAAACTTATCAGAAAAATTAACACTTGAACAAACATCAGCTTGATAAGAGCTACCTAAAATGACTGAAACCATATTTGGGAAAAAATTATGTGACGTGTATCTGATTGTGTAGTTTGGCGCATGTCCCATGCTCTTACATGGAGGGGCGGAATTAATGACCTCTACTGCAGCCAGCCACCAGGGGGCGATAAAGATGTTTTGGCTTCACTTATACAGTCTATTCATCATCTGTTCTTCCTTAAGCCCTTTGAGTCTTTACTTACAACAGAGTGCAACACTATGTATCTGGAAATGTGTGTCGGTATCCCCATATTTAAACAATTACTGGTCTTACCCTTACTTATGATGGATGGATTTTCACTCCATCTTCAAATGTGGCTGTTCTGAACACGTTTGCCTTCCCATGTGGTCAGACAACACTTTGTACTAACCCTCACACTGTGCACATTTGTATTTTACATGTTTACAGTAAACATGTAAGGTAAGGTCAAGTGTATATTCACATATTTCCTTTCTCTCATGTTCTCTTTACATATTGGACACATTCTCATAATGCTATCTGTTCTTCATATGCTTTTTAAATATGCTAGCTAAAAGAATCCTTGTGTTGTGGTTGTTGTGTACGCTTCTGTGACCTGAAATTTGCTTTATTCATATTGATGAGCATCTGCCATGAAATGTTACTAGAAAAGAGTGTAATCCTTTGTGGTCTGAAGTAAAGGTTAGAATAACTGTCTGTGAGCAAAGAAAGAGAGCTGTGGTGACAGAGAGGAACAACATAAGAGATAAATAAAAAGAAATACAGTGGAAACAATAGGGAAATCAAGAAGATGGAAAGAGGAGAGGTGGGGCTCAGTAAGGAGGATGAGGAAGAGGGTCACAGTCTGAAATGGCAGAGGTTTTAGGTATCGTGTAATAGATAAAGGTCTGTGAGAAATTGGACGGCAGTACAGTAAAAGGTTATTATGACAAGCCGGCTTGTTAGTGCAGCAGTGATATGACGGCATACAGTAGAGAGAGCTCACAGGGTCACAGGTCACAACCCTGAGGCATCTAGGGAGGACCCTGCTGTCATTTGTTTAAGGTTACACACTTCTGGTAGGAGTCCCGAGTGCTGATAGAAAGGTGATGGGTAATTACCCCCAGTGTTTACCCCTGGATTCACTCAGCTGACTGACAGGACAGGCAAGTTGTGTGTGTGTGTGTGTGTGTGTGTGTGTGTGTGTGTGTGTGTGTGTGTGTGTGTGTGTGTGTGTGTGTGTGTGTGTGTGTGTGTGTGTGTGTGTGTGTGGATCAGAGACCAACAGCTTTTTGGTGTGCACATCTATGTATACAGCAGTGTTAATTTTGGCTCCTGATTTTAATTAAGTCTATTGATCAAAATGTTAATTAGTTTTTGTCACACTGTAGTCATTTGGTTCTTGTTAGTTTAATGCTAGTTTAGAGTGTTGAAGACACTTACTCTGCTCCCCCACACATACACACGCATGATAGATATTTACACACATGTACCAGCCTAATCAAACGTCTCTGTTCCTCCTCATTTACTCCTCCTAATTAGCATTAATTGTGGTCATTAACATGAGAACAAGGTGTACATTAAATCACAAAAAGAAGACAAATATTGATGCTAATTGATAGAGCTTTCTTTAGGCGCCGTTGTCCCCCCACATGCATCCAAAAGGTTCCCATCAACCCTCATTTGCATAGATTATTCAGGGAAATTTAAGAATTAAGATGATTGCTAACCTCTAGCTGGTCTGCTGGGAAAGCGGTCAGAATAGTGTCATAGAGACAGGCTGCACTTGGGGACTTAGACCCAAAACACTAAAAGTGTGTTACCTAAAACACACACACACACACACACACACACACACACACACACACACACACACACACACAACTACTCACACAAGAATACATACAGCAAGGGGAAAGGGTGTGAAGGTGCAGGAACGTGTGCGTTTCTGTGTGTTCATGTGTGTGAAATCTGATAAACCCATTGGCCATTGCCAGGCAGGGTTTTGGGGAGGAAAATGTACAACTCAGCACTTTAGACTCATAAAAAGGACATCAAATCCCTGACTCTGGAAACCTTGCACGGGCCAGCTCTCTGATCTGGCAACCTCATGAAGCTCACCTATTGATTTGAATGCTCAGGCATATTTAAAAGATCACACACAGGAGGAGTTTCTGAAAACACATAACTTGGTAACAAGTTGGACATTTATTTTTTTATGTTTGTGTAGCACTTACTACGAGTAGTAGATAAGTTAGGACCAGGCTCTAGGTTCGGAGGAACAGTTTGTAGCTAAATAATAATACCCCAGACAGAAGAGTACGTTTAAATGCCGGCTTGTTTATATAAAAGAGTAGGAAGAATTTAGAAGCAGATAGAAATAGTAAATGGTACCAAATAACACAGTTTACATACACAATTCACATAACATGGACACAATATTTGCACTTAAATGCAATCTATTCAAGTTTGAACCTTTCTTTTGAATGGAAAATAAATGAAATACTATATTTCTTATCTTCAACTCTTCTCTTTCTATCTTTCAACCTATTTGGTTTCAAGAATGACTTTCAACTTAAACTAAATTAAAGTTGCCCCTTTAATTTGCTATTTAGTTTCTATTATCTTGAGTTAACTCTTGAGTTAAGTTCTAGTTCTAATCTTAGTTAGTAATAAGTTCTTATTTCAACTTGGATAGGGCTATTTTAGAATCTGTGTTATTTCCCTATTAACCTGCTACACCAGTGAGCTACTGAACTAAGCTTCTGCAATATCAAAACCCATGTACCAGTTTGGCCAGTAGGCTACATGGAAAATAACACAAGTAATGTAAAATCAAATATAACATTCACAGTTAAACAAAACGAAAAGCGGTGAATTATATTCAACATACAGTTAAACCTTAATCAGTCTCTTTTCAACGAGTGCAAAATCGTGCTAGCAACCACGTTGTGCAGTCCATACCAATCCCGCGTGGTGTGACGCAGAAGAAAAAGCGTTGTCAGTTTACATTGAGTCTGCTCTTACCGAGATCCCAAGTCCATCAAACTCCACTCGTATCAAAGAATTGTTGCAGACCAGTCCTACCGCAACCGGGATGAATGAGTTGGTGTCCTTGTACAGCACGCAGGTGAACCACACGGATGCAATGTGATTGTCGGTCGAGGATCTTCTCACGGGAGGCTCGCCATCTTTACCATCTGCACCGTGGCTTCAAGCATTCGACCAGTCACTTTTTACTTTCGGTCAACTTGCTAAATAACAGCAAAATAAACCACAGTCTACCTGTGTAGACATAATGTAATGTAAAACACTTCAGAAATATAAAATATGAGAACTTAAAACAACGTTTTACTTTTACTGTTTACTCTTGTTTTGCTCACTGGCTCAGTAACATCTTTCTCCTAGCGTTCATCTCATGCACTCTTTCTTCCTGCAACAGGAAGAGCTACAGCCATTCTGATTGGCTGATACAACGGCAGTATCTTAAAGTACCAGGACACTTTTTTTTAACATGACAAACTAATAGAATGCATTACTACTAAAACTTGGATATTCATTTTAATCTTATTTAACCTGTTTAAATCATGAACTTTATACCTAACATTATGAAATTATTTTGCACATATTTTACGGTTTATTCAATCTGAGCTATTTTAATCAGGATTACATTTGCATTAAATATTTGATTCTATGTAATTAAATTACCGTCAAAGAATACTGAACAAACTGACATTTTTACCTGATGATGCCACAATGTTGTCATGCCTGGAGCAATGCCTTGAGCATGGCTAAAAATAATTGAAGTTTTTGAAAAAAACTATTTATTTTTTTAGAATTAAGAGAGGGTTGCAGGCATGTTAAAAGAAAAGAGTTCACCAGAGATATTCCAGAAATTGTCAGTGTGCCAAAGGGCTGATTAGTGATTGTGGAGCTGGCTGAATTCCAAATGTAAAGTGTGAATATTCTCTGGTGATGGTCTGACAGACTGTTGGATAGTGGTGGGGAGAGCGTCCCCACAGGGCTGTGCACTATATAAAAGTAATATGCTGTTATACAGGAGTATAACATAAACACATGCAGTACACATAGCATTCAGGATACTAAATCATACCAGCAACTAACCTCCAACTTCCTCAAACTTGTATGTCACAAACCTTTATGTTCTTTCATAGTAATGGGATGATGTCAGGCCATTTTGACTGGATGGAAAAGTTAGTTCATAAGAGTGTAGGGGTGTGCCATATCATATTGTTAACGTTAATATCGGTATAATTACCAGCCGCGAGAGTGACGCTAGTGCTGTTTTAACCTTGTGAGTTTGTGTGTGTTATCATGGCAAAATGTGGTCCTGGAGACACCTACTGTAGCTGTAACTACCATAGATGCGATTTTGAGTACAACAAGCAATAAACAAGCATGGCTGAAAGTGTGGAATATCAAAAGGAAAGTACGGTGGCCCTGAAGTGCAAACCACAAGAGCAATTCACACAACACTAGCAATTCACACAACACGACTGCAAATCACAAAACTCCACAGCAATTCCCACAACACATTACTTTACATTTCCGGCAGGAAGCTTTCAGCAGTATCACACCGGCCCAAAGCAGCACAGATAGATTTATTAATCCGTGATTTCGGGTCACTTTAGGGCTTATATTATTGGTGTTGAAATTAAGCTTGTCACTACTTCCACAGATTCACTGATGTCATTGCAACATATCCATGTCAAAGGCACTCAGCCCACCCTGTAGCGTAGCCTCTGATAGGGCAGTCCATCCCTTCTTTAAAATCCGTTATAAGGAACATTGCAGCTTGATCTGACTTTGAATGGCAGAATTGGCCCTATTACCCTCCTCAAATGACAATAACACTGGTCCAGGGGGCTATTTCAAAAAAGCAGAATGTATAAATCCAGGATAACCAATAAAGCGAGGCTTGAACTCAGTGCATCCTGGCTTGCTGCATTTTCGGTTACGGACTCTGATGGTCGGACAGTTTGAATTAGCACCTGGTAGGTGAGCCATGTCCCAGTTACATAGAGAATGCCATAGTGTCCCATGTCCTGTTAGGATCTGATCCTTGCCCTAAGACCATCCATCCTGCTCTCCAAGGACTGGGTAGCAGACTGGTCAGGTGTGCCAGTAGCCTGTTCCAAACACAAGATAGTCCTCCCCAAGTTTTTTTTCTTTTGCCTTCACACAGACACCCTACCATTGTTATTGTTGTTGCCATGGTGAACATCTTACAGGATCTCTGCCAGCCACTTTTGATCAGCACACAAAAAGCTGGTGAGTTGAGTCATCCCAAAGTGTGCTGCATTCATGTGTAATTACTGCTAAAAGAATTTGTGGATAAAGACCCCAAAACAACCCCAAGAAAATTACACAATTAATTATAATAATTTGGTCAGCCAAGCTGTGTCTGTCCTGCACCATACTAGTTTTGGGTATGATGCGTTGTTTTGTTTGCCCACTAAAAAGAGGACAAAGAACAAGAGATTTAGTTGTTTTCTATTGTTCTGGCAGAGGTCTTTACAAAAACTACCTGTGGGAGTCGGCGGTTGCAAAATTAATTAAAAGATGGCATTCACAAATGAGAAAATACATGATGCCATGCTTTCATATCAAATATTTCACCAACCACCTTTAGTGTGGGGTTGTGCACAACGGCCTCTGTGAGTGTGTGTGTGTAAAAGTGTGATAACTCATCGTCTGTGTGTATCATTGTGTTTGTTGGTGTGTACCCATTATACGTGGTAAAGCCTTTTGTATCATTAAAAAAACAGTGTGATTAAGACCCCTTGGGTGAAAGGTTCACAAATGCGCACACACACACACACACACACATGCAGACCTGCTGTCCTCCAGCAGTGAGCGAGGCCACTCAGAGCCATTTTCATTAATTCCACACCATTAATGAGCGGGAAAACGAAATGGAGAGGGGAAAATATAGCTATCAATCGCTGGTGTTGTTGGCAGGTGTATAATGAAGTATCAGAGTCCAATTGAATTGGCCCTAATTACACCAGCCTCCAGATATTGCTTCATCTATACCAGTCCTATCAATGCGTGTGAGAGTGTGGGAGAGAGTGAGTGCAAGCAGCACATACTGTATAAACGCTTGTTTTAAAACAAACACACAAAGATGCACTGGCTCAAACATGCACCTGCTTTTGCACATTTGCTATACACACACACACAAACACACACACACACACACAAACACACACACACACACACACACACACACAGACGCACTCTGTCATGCTTTGCTAACCAGTGGGTGGTCCGTGCCCTGCGTCTCCCCATACTTAATTAGTGGAGTAGCACTTAAGAGGAAATGAGATTATATTAATTAAATGAATCTGATAATATTAGGCCACCACTTTACTGGTGATCTATTGCTGAAACAGCAATCAGATCAGAATACAGTACACCACAGAGAGACAGAGAGGTGTGTATGTCAGTGTGTGTGCATTGCAAAAAATACAGACCCTTATTAGGTTGTAATTACTAATCATTTAAAATGTGAAAGAATCTGCCAACACAGTCAAATAAAATTGCTGTTTATCAATTTATATGAGATGATTTTCTCAGATTTTTCTTGAATAATTTCCAGATTCATAGATAGAAAGATATACATATATCTAATGTCTAATGTCTGTAGAGGAGCGCTTCCAGGACTCAAAAAGTTAGCTTGAGGTGCTCTTTGGATGGGATAAACATAATGTAGAAACCAATAAGGAAACTCCAAGGCACTCTCTTAAGAGAGTGCCTTGGAGTATTACAAAAAATATATATAAAAATCAAATCAAAGACCGTGAAGGGATTAGATTGGGGTGTATAGATGGGTCAAACAAAAATGGGACTTTCAACCAGGAGGCCGCTGTTTGGTTCGCGTGCAAAACCAAAAGTCAAATTTGAGTTATGTCAACTTCTGTCCAAGTCAAAATTCAGTTTATTGCTTGAAATAAATATGCTTTGGTGTTTTGATGCAAAACAGAGACAAAGTAAGAGAACATGAGATTAACAATAAAAGCAAGTAATGGAAAGAAATCATCAGACCATTATAGAATGGAAGGGTCACACAAAATCCACAACCTATTCAACCTAGTCTTTAGAGCGTTGAGCTCCAAGGTGTTCTGACTGCACCAGGTCACCAGATAGTCAATCTCCCACCTGTAGGTGCTTGTCTCCACTACAGATGAGTCAGTATAGGGTGGTGTCATCTGTATACGTCAGGAGCTTAACAAACTGGTGACTGGAAATGCAGCTGTTGGTGTATAGACAGAACGACAAAAGGGGAAAGGACGCAGCCTTGAGGGTAACTGCTATTCTAATGTTTTTTTTTTTTTGTACTGTTTCATGTCTAAGACAGGAAGTCTGTAATCAACCTGCCAGTGGACTTGGGCATGTGCAACTGAAGATTTTGCAGCAGAGCGGGTGATAATATTGTTGGATCGCAGTGCTGAAGTGCATGCAAATCAGAATCCTGCGGTAGAAACTAAAAAAAAAAAAAAAGGGTTTATAGTTTATGAAAGACAATTCCAGATCAGGAAAACAGTGCTGAAGGATCGCTGTCACATCAATAAATAAATGAATAATAATAAGAGATTTGCTCTGCAAGTCAGTCTGGCGAAGAGCCCATTCAAACCCATTTCCAATGTCCCAAAAATTGAGGCACCAATCACAACCGCTGAGGCGGGCTCTACAAAAATCACAAACGTTGAGGCGGGCTTTACGCGACGACAATAGTGCAGCGACGGCGAGCAGCTTTTTGTTTACATTCAACATGACAGCTACCGAAGCGCAGCGTCACCCGGATCGTTGGTCTGATTGGTTGAAGGACTATCAAATGCGCCCAGAGGCATTTGAGCGGTGTCCGTTGGTGACGCCCCTTTGGAAATGAACTGTCAATTAACCTTTCCCAGACCCACTCTCACTTACAACTGAGAAGGGTCTGGGGTCTACCAGGCTACAAATAACCAGTATATCCACTTCAATGTATGTCATAGGACATAGTGGACTCCACAAAAGAGATACATTTTGAAAGCCATTCCCACTCCCTACTGCACGTTCTGTCAACCTGAACAAACTGGAACTTTCCTGCACATGGTCTGGGAGTGTGAACAGGTGCAGGAGTTCTGGAATAAAACAACATCAATAATATCTGATGTGATAGGATGTCGACTTCCTACTGACCCGATTGTTTTGTTACTTAATGATGACTGTAAATTACACCTGTTTGGGAGACAGAAAAAATTTGGCTAGCCAGCTCAACTGCAACCAAGAAAATGATAGCTCAACACTGGCTTCCCCCCCCCCCACACTTGCTTTGTATAAAACAGTGGTTGGAGTATTTTCTAGACATCGTTATGCTTGAGTACTAGATTTACAGCAAGCATTAACAAAGCCAAATCATCTACTATCAACCTATGGGAAAGCACAGCAGCACAAACATCAGACCTAATGACCTCAGCATCACAGGAAGTAGAGGAGGGGACTAGGCAAGGTGGGTGTTTGTTTGTTTTGTTTTCCTTGAGACCGCAGAGGGTGGGGGGGTGGGAGATGGTTTTTGTTTTTGTGTTTTTCTGTTGTATGCGCCATTTGACAGTGACTGTCATACATTGTGGAGTTTGTTCTGTATGTCTGAATGATAAATCATGCTAATAAAAACAAAATCTAGCGGCAACATTGGCCGAGATGTGCCAGGGCCTTTAGTTGAAAGGGAATGTAATCTTTAGGAGATGGGGTTGCTTCTGCAGGACGTCTCATTCCTTCTTTTTCATCCTCTCCTCCCTTCTCTTAACATTGAAGATTCGTTCCTATACTGTTGGGATGTAAAGAGCAGAGTATCTGTGATGATGTAAAGGTTTAATTTCCTCACTACAGGGACTGTATAGATAAATAGACTGACCCTCATAAAGGGGCGAAGATAAAGCAGGTTTAACAAGTTTAGAAAGTTTAAAGGCAGGAGACTAAGACTTTCTTAAGGCAAAAGGATATACAAAACTTTTGTTATTTTATGGCTATTTCATAGAAACAAAAACTTTTAAGAATGGCTACTGCACTGACTTGCTGCTTCTTAAAAAACAACAGCTTACACTGCAGTGCATAAAAAACAAAACCAATTCGGGTAATATGAGATGTAATGACTATTACAATATTTTTTTCATTCAAATCCTGTAATTTGAGAACAATCTATTCAACGGACTGAAACAGAACAAAACACAGTAGACCTTATCAACTGACTTCATCACTATGCTAAGAAAAGCAATATGCACAAATGTGTGAATTTCTTGAAATTCTGAATGTGTACGTAGCATGTATGTTTATTTTTTTTTAATCCTGTTTAGCCGCATTGCTTTACCTTAAATTAGCAATATGAAATAAGAGTAAAGCTTTTAAAGCAATGGAAGTGTTCTCTCTCATCAGCAAAATATTTAAAATGTCCATTTAAAATGGAGTTCCAGTACTCAAAGAGAGATGGTCACAGGGATTCAGCAGTAGAAAGCAGAGCAGAGATACAGTAAGCACTGATGGCAACAAAGCCTCAGTCATATCAATATTACTGAAACCTGAAGCAAAAGGTCCAGAAAAAAATACATTTAACAGACAAAAGCAACACAGTCTCTGTGTGGAAAACTGAAATGAGAATTAACTGAAAATAAGTAATTTGACAAGTATTTTTTTAATGCCAAGTAAAATGAAAATACATACCAGCAGGTTCAGTAGATTTTAGTGTTCCCTGGATACTTGTATGACAAATTTGGTCCATTTATTTGTAGTTTCTGAATTTGCTTGTGTTTACTGTATTTGCAGTGCATTTTTTATGTTGTGTAGGTTTTGTCAGTGTGTAGGTTTAAATTGCAGTGCATTGAGCTCTCTTGGCCACCCTAAGAAACCGTATATCGCAATAAAATTCAACAGTGCGGAAAAACTACAGCCTGCATAAATGAATGTAAAGTTCAATCAACATCTTTCTAAAACGGTTCTCTCAGAAACTGATTAGAAGCTTCATGAAGGGAAGGTTTATTGCAGGGCTGTTGGATTAGACTGCAGTAGTTTGAGCTCAGTGGACCTAATATTTTTTTTCATTTTTGTATGTATTATTTTACCAGAAAGGTCCCATTGAGATACAGTATCTCTTCTGCCAGGGAGTCCTGGTCAAGATGGATAGCAAAATAAAAAGTATTAATAAACTGGCTCCTGAGTGTAATAAATCCATATTAAATCCTGCCAATACAATAAATGAAGACATGACATAACAATTTATATTGTAGTGGCACAGCACAGTAAAAACTAGGAATACCTAGTCATTCATTGACTGAGAATAAAGAATAAAAAGATTATTAAGAGAAGAATGAAGTAGCAGAATAAAGAGCTACAAAAAGATAATGAAAAAGAAGAAGTTAAAGATCCACCTCCTAATTTCATGCTGAATAACTGCTGCCTTTATTTTATGGATCCAAAAGCTTTCAAATGGGTTTTTGTTTTCTCACCTTCCTAATGGAAGGCGGACTGTGATCAATATCCATGGCTTGAAGAAGTGAGGGATTGCTATTATGCATCAATATGTCAGGCCAATAAAATTACCAAACTGGGTAGAGCATTTTTGGTTTGTACCATTTCCAGTACTTGTAGCTGAGCATGATGAACTTGTCCACATGATTTGCTGTAATTTACCTTTGTGGTCTCTAAGACTCAGAGAACATGAACAGCTGAATTTGAGCAGCTGTGCAGATCTATGGGATATTCTGTTATGCTATGCTGCTTTTAACTAACTGCTGGTTATCAGATGTCAGCATCTGTGTCATAGAACCTTTTCTTTTGAGGTTGTTTCCTTTCGCTGGTTTAGATTACACTCAACGATTTGCATCACAGGTCCTTGAAAATGGACTGAGATCTGCATTTTAAGGTGTTTCACGTTTCAAATAGATCACTTTTCTCTTTTGCTCTGTCCCTTCCTGGCCTTTCCTCTCATAAGTGTTCAGACAGTCTGTTACTGTTACTAAGGGTGATTTTTTTGTCTCTCCTTCCTCCTGGCTACTTTTTAACCCTCTGCTGTTTGTCAGGGTTCATACTGTGTCATTTTTCCTGGCACTGCAGCCTTCTCCTTCTGTTCTCCACCTGGTGGCTGTTCCCAGTGATGTGACGAACATCTTATCCTTTCTCTGCGAAGTGCACTCTGGCTTACTCTTCTTTTCCATGTTGTGCCAGATGAATTATATATGTGAATTACAGCATAGAGAGATATGCTCTTTCAACTGCTGGAGAGATATCTGTGATCTCTTTCTCTTGTCATGTATGTATATGCCCTGCCTCTCTTGGTTTCTCCAGTTAGATTATCTCTCATGTCATGTGCTGCACTTCTCCGTATGAAATCTCTCATGCTTTTTTAAAGGGCAATGTATCCATTTTAACCAGTACACTACTGTACCACAACAAACCCCATTGACAAAACGTAGTTTTTTTTTTCAGGTGGCACTGCAAACACCTCACAATCTCCTTTTTGAGCAGTGCCCTGCTACGTCCTGCTATGCCCTGCATTGCCCTGCTACACCTTGTAACGCCCTGCAGTGCCCTGCTACACCATAGACTACTACAACTACTATTTATAGTCATAATTCCATTATCTTTATTGTGACTATTATTGCCACTGTTCATCACACCCCCAACCGGCACCGTCAGACACCGCCTACCAAGAGCCTGGGTCTGTCCCAGGTTTCTCCTCACCACTGTTGCACTAAATGCTTGCTCTTGGGGGAATTCCTGGAATTGTTGGGTCTTTGTATATTATAGAGTGTGGTCTAGACCTACTCTATCTGTAAAGTGTCTTGAGATAACTTTAGTTATTATTTGATACTATAAATAAAATTGAATTGAATTGAATTACGATGGCTAGGTTTTTAGAACTATATTTTTTCTTTATATTTTTCTAAAAATTTATATTGCACACAACAAAGATTTTCAGAAATGACAAGTACTTTTTCATGTGTATCCAATATTTTAGGATAAAAAAAAGCTGATACATGGAAAAAACGTCCAACTCTGATTAAAAACCTTATACATTTTTAGACTGGCTTTTGATCTATAGTTGCTCATGGAGGCCAGAACCAACACATTCTCACCCTCCCATTGTGTAAAATACGGACGCTTGGTCATGTGCCTTTGGCATTTGTTATTCATGCTAAAAGTCCCCTTTAGCGTCGGGACTCTTGACGTCACTTTTGACGCTCTAGGTCAGGACGTACTGACTGAAGAACGGGACAGATAGGTTTAGGAAAATATCGTGGGTGGGGTTATAAAATGTACGTTTCTGTGACATGCGGGACAAGAACAAGACACGAATCCCGGTCTCCTGGGTGAAAGTCCTGTGTTGTTTGACCCATCCACCACCCCAACCAACCACCTTGCGCGGCATTTTGGTCTTTCAGACTACTCGCTACCGTTGTCGCACTTAATACTACCTCAGCGGTCGTGCTGCTGCTCTGCCCAGTGCGTTCCATACAGACACTGAAGGGTGCTTTTTGCGTTATATTTAATGCTGAGAGCCACTGCCCAAGCGTCAGTATTTTACGAGTTGGGAGTGAAAAAGGATTGCCAGAACCTATAGTGAGGCAAAGTCCCTCCCCTTCCGGTGGACCTCATGGGACCCTATTTTGGAAAAATATATGTATGTGGGCTAGTGAACGGGGAGAGACAAATAATTTTTAAATCCTGTTTGAATTAAGCCATGACTTACATATATGTTCGTCAATTCTAAAGATAATTTGTCTCAGTTTGTCATAGGTTTCTTGTAGTACCACTTAGGTTTGTGTGAAACCGCTCAGTAAGCTACATATCTTGTCACACACAATTTAAGTCAGCTTGCTTGATAGTTGGCTCACTTAGCTAGCTAGCTTAGCTCTGTTCTACAACACATGTAAAGTTATCTTACCAGCGTCTTTGTATCAGCCGAGAAGAGGCGGTGGTGGAGGCGGAGAGATCAACGAGGCACTCAACTATTTAAATCAAGCCTTTTGTTTTCAATGGAAATAGATTATATGGAGGAAAGAGTTAATGAGAAATGGATACAGTGAGTCATTTTTTTACAGAATAATAGTATCCAGATATTAGCACTAATAGCCTTACTTCCACTAAAAATGTATGTACCAGTTGGCTAGTAGTTGTGGTACTGAAAGAAGCAGTAGTAATACTTTAAAGTGTTTACTTAACACACTAGGCGAAACAAATAAATATGCAAATACAGAGCAGTACAAGTGCAAAGATTGTATAAAAATAGGAAAGTAAAAACTGGCTGAAGACTCATGCCTTTTCCAAAATCTTTCTTCTTTATCTTCACTCCTCTCTCACATTTTCCCTCCATTAGCGGGAAAGAAATCGGACAGGCCCTAGCTGTCAGCTATCCTATAGCCCCAAATGTGACCATCATCCCTTGCTTCTGAGTGTGTGTGTGTGTGTGTGTGTGTTTACCTTAAGCCTTGGGTCCAGGCCATCCATTACCAGTGCGAGCAGCAGCGTGTGTGCCTCATTCATAATAGATGGCCTGACCAGTACCTGGGATGTATATCATCCCCACTATGAAAGGGTCAGGGATTACATCCTGATGGAGTCAGAGAGTTAGAGAGAGAGGAAGGAGAGGACGAGGTGTTGTGAAAGGCAACATTTGGTAACTATCAATATCGGATCCTGACATCTGTTTCATATGAAACCAGATTCACTGTTACGTAATTATCCAACAGCCCAATCAAATAAAAAATTAGCTTGAAATAGAATTTGACTTTATGTTAAATGTTGGACTATATAGTAACTTCAATAAAATGTGTATATATTTGAAAACACTGTCTGGTTGACTGGAAGGTATTGTCTGAAAAGACATGCTGGCTCCACTCACCACTACTACTACAACACTCAGAAGGCACCCAGTAACATGACATGGAAAAGTTAAAAGGGAGCAAAAACTGATTGTTAGGGTCAACAACTATCTAATTCTGGACAACAGAACTTTAGTCGATGCATTAAAACACAGAAATTAAGTGGTTTGTCGCATGCTTCGTCTTACACTGGTACAGTGGCAAATACTAGGAGCAAGTCTGAAACTTGTAGGTGGAGAGCTAGGACTGGTTAAAGCAGCAGTGGCGATGCTCTGATACTTGCAGTGAGCAGTTGCAGCATTGTTAGAGGAAAAGAATGAGCATACATTTACAGACTGCCTTATAAGTAGGATTGGGCATCGAGAACCGATTCCTACTTGGAATCGTTTAAAAATTTACAATTCCAGTGGAATCGTTTCTTTATTGGAATAATTTGGAATCGTTTGGAGGATTGGGTTTCAAATCTGATCATGGGTCCCAAATTTAACATGTGCAAGTTATGGTTTCTGTAGCGGCCAGGTACTTTTTGTGTTGCAGCCTTGTAGCACAGGAAGCATTGCTCTAGTGTGGCTTTATTTTACATAGAAAAAGCCCAGTAAAACTGCAAACCTTATTCATGAATATAGGCATGTGACTCATTTCAACTCTACACCTCAAAGAATTGGAATCGAGAATGGATAAGAACCAGGATTCGAAAGGAAGAATCACAATTGGAATCAGAATTGTTAAAATCCAAACGATGCCCAACCCTACTTATAAGGCAGGCAATTTAAATGAGCATGACTCAAACTGTCTGCCTGTTGTCTCAAGACTTTAGGATTAGCATTTGTAGGATTATGTATCTAGTTAAGGAAGATGTAGAGCTAAAACTCCAGTCTGGTTAGGTGGGTTGAATTGGTCATGAAATGGGGGGTGGGGTAGTCTGTAATTGTGCAATTTCTGTGCAGTTTAGAGATGAACAGATGCCTCCCCTGCATTCCGCTTTTTAACACCTCTATTTACTTTAATGGTCTCTTCTCAACATGTCCAAATCAATTACATGTACTGGCCTGGTACAAAAACTGCTGCATATGACGCTGTGGACGCGCACACACACAACACACACACACACACACACACAACAACAAAGTTTTAGAATGAATTAGCTCTTTCAATAAAATGACCAAAGTATGCAGTTGTGGAGGATGAACCGGGTTGCACAATCACATGAGTTATGACCGTAGCAACATGTTTCTGTGTGTTTGTGTGTGTGTGTGTGTGTGTGTGTGTGTGTGTGTGTGTGTGTGTGTGTGTGTGTGTGTGTGTGTGTGTGTGTGTGTGTGTGTGTGTCACATCTGCACTTTTCAGTGAGACAGCAGCGGGAGGAAGCCGGCAGCATCTAGAGATCATATTCAGCTAGTGTTTATTTACCTCATTGAGCATCTGGGTGCTGCCAGGCTACTCAGCACTGATTGCTACTGTCCTGCCTTTACACCCGAATACACACACATGCATTTATACATAGTTGCATACACCCGTAAATGCAATAAAATCCCAACAAAGCTGGTGGTCAACAGTGTCTGGCAGAGGAAGTAGCATGGCTTGAATTTTTGAATACATTGCAATAACTTCTTTAACCCAGATTAATCATTTAGTCCAAACATATCCAATCAAGTCATATTGTTATCATAGTTTCCTAGCGTCCAAGGTGACATGTTGCTTGTTTTGTGCAACCAACAGTGCCAGACCCCAATATATTCAGTTTGTCACAGAAGACAAAGAAAGGCTGCAAATGCTCACATTTGATATGCCAAGACTAGATAATATTCAACATTTTTGCTTGAAAAAATGACTTATTAAATTCAATTCAACAACTTTATTAATCCCACAAGGGGCAATTAGTTAAGAGCAGCTACAGACAACACACACATACATACAGAACACAAGCCTACATACAGGTCTACACCCTAGAGAGTAGATAAAACAGGGGCCCTCCATCCAAATTGGCTATATCATTTTATTAAGTTGTCAAGATCCAAACAAACATACTCACAATAAACTACAACATAAAATAATGATCTTTGACAATACATAATGCCAATTAGAAATGACGTGCGATGCAGAACTCTGACTCCAATATCTCTACTCCTACTAAATCCAAAATGTCTTTGAGTTTTTTCACATCCAGAAAACTTGTATTTTTTGGGTCAAGCGCTTTCAATGCACTCGCTGAAACTCATGTCCATTTCTCCAAGGACAGCATCAATTGCACTGAAATGAAGTCTCTTCAGCTCTGACTTTCCATTTGTGTAGTTTTGTCCTACACTTTCCTCAAGAACTGTTCATAACACACTTCCTTTCGATGGGTTGTGGGGGCTCATTGTACTGTAGTTGGAAGCCCTACTACAGAGCTCCATAAATGCATTGGCACATCTCAGATCGCAAACACAGTCTATCACAGTGTACACTAGTTTCACTGCCTTTAGTAGGTCAATTTCCTTCGCCTGTAGCTGTTTGTTAGGCAAGTCCAGAAGCAGTAATATCTTGTGCATACTATGTCCAACGATCACAAAGCTACGCACCTTTATCTGGCGTAAAATGCCAGTTGCCTGCACTCTCACTTCTGATTCACAGGCCCGAGAGCTGCTTGTCTCTGACATTATCGCAGTGATATCCTTCAAGTTTTTAAGGTTTATGGAGACCGTGGCTGGGTGGCCAGTCCAGCATTGGTGCAAGAGTTGCTTCAAGGTATCATCTTTATAGTGAATAGATATGGTGGGCTTTATGAGGAAATAATTAAGCATGACACAAATATTAAATAAGTCACCATTTGCTTCTTTAGCCAACAGAGCATGAATGACCAAGAGGCGCAGCTCATGGTTAAAGCAGTGGATGTATGATATGTCTCTGCAAAGTAGCAGTTTTTGGACTCCTCTGTGTTTTCTAGACACGAGGGACGCACTATCATAACATTGACTTAATATTTTTGCACTGTCAATGGTTTTTAGCAGTGTTGTAGTACTCAAGATCGGTCTTGGTCTCAAGACGCCTTTTTGAAGGTCTCGGTCTCGTCTCGGAATTGACCATGTTCTTGGTCAATTGTCTTGGTCATGTTCTTGGAAAGGATTCTAGGACTTTATTTCAAGACCGGTCAAGACCACAACTTCAGGGATAGCACTAAACTTCCTGTGCATTGTCTGATTTATGTGTTAACATCATTACTGTGATTGGATGTAAAAATGCAACCAATGACTTGACTCATTTCTAGTTTGAAATTTATAATTGTTAACCGTGGTTCCCGGCCCCCCGTTAACACGCATTCCCAAGAAAGTGAATGCGGGAGACATTTGTTTTCTGTGGGTGTTTTTAATGGGAATGTGGATCTTTCAGATCAATTTGAGGAGTGCCTATGGTTAGCATTTTCCACATTTGATCGTGTCATACAGTGTCAGACTCGTGCTGGTCTGGTCTTGACTCAGTTTTGCCCGGCCTTGGTCTTGGTCTTGGTCTTGATTCGGTCTCAACCCCTCAAAGTCTCGGTCTTGTCTCAGTGTCGATATACTCTGGTCTTGGTAATGACTTGGTCTCTGTGTATGTGGTCTTGACTACAACACTGTTTTTTAGTAGCCATTGGCTTTAAAATTAGCATGCTTCAATGTATGCCTGTCACTCTTTTTCTTCCTGTCATTAACTATCCATCTCTCTCTGCATCCACTCCATCTGTCTGTCTCTCTATCCCTAGATCTCTCTTTTCTCCACTCTCTGTCACATTCAGCTGCTCTGGTCTTCTAACACCCCCTCTCCCAATCTCCATTACTACTAACCCCTCCATTTCTCCATCTCCTTCCTATGTAACCTCCATTTTCTCAGGCGTCACCTTTGGCATGTCTTGCAGAAAATTAATTTGATTGGGCAGAGTGCTTGCCAGTCAATATTTCCAGCCAGAGAGGGAGAGAGCGGTATTGTGGGTAAGTCTCCAGACAGGTGCTGGGCATCCATCCAGATTTCCCCCATTCCCTCCCACTCATCCATGAGTAAACATAAACCATGCTATATTAGGTCTGTAGGATACCATATAGCTCTGGATAAGGTTCTAGACCCAAACTGTGTGCCCAACTATAGTGTAGAATCTATTAAAATTCTGACATTTTAGACTTTAGACATTTCATCTTATATGGGCCCATCTCTTGTTTGTCAATTTAAGGGATCTAAATAGTGAAAAACATAGTAACACACAGTAGACAGGGGGAGGGGGATAAGATGGGGCAGAATAGAGTTGTCTACTGTGGTTGGTACATTGGAGGGAGCAAAGTAATTTATAAGAGAGAAATTAAATAATACCTTCAGTCTGGAAAAAAGAAATGATGCCTGATCTCATCATGTGAGTATATACAATACTAACATGATTACATTGTGGAAATATTTTGATTTTGCCTAAACAAATGATGTGGAAAGCTAAATGTTCCATTATTGTGTGATCATTTATTGTAGGATTCCTAAACCGTGAACATTCATCAGCTTCTTTAACAGCCTCCACTCTTTTGTTGAAGGCTTTCCACCAAATGAGCATTAGTCGGCCTTTGAAATTAGGTGATAAGGCCCGGCTCACAGTCTGCGATACAGTTCCTGTCATGGTTGTTGGATAGGGTTGAGGGAAGGGCTCTGTACAGGCCAGTCAAGTCCTTCCTCACCAAAAATCCTTTCTTTGTGGAGCTGGCTTTGTGTATGGGGACATTGTCATTTTGAAACAGTGAGGGGACAATCACAAAATGATGACACAAAGTTGGAAGCATATGTATTGTCTAAATATTGTATGCTATAAAGAATTAAGATTTTCTGTCTTTGGAACTAAGGGGCCTATCAGGAAAAAACAACCCCAGACCAAAGTGCCTTTATGTGCACAGGGATGACCATGTGTCTATAATTTAGACCTATTATATGTTACATGTAATTGTGATACGTGTGTGTTAACAGTCTAGAAGATGGGAGAGAAGGATGAAGTTAGTGAATAAATAAATAAGAGACAGAGGCAGAATGAAAAAAAAGAGAGAGGGGATGGAAAGAAAGACGTACTCAGGAAGGAGTAAAATACTGGGAGAAAAGAAAGACAGGAGTAATGGAAATATCGCAGCATGGAGGAGCAAGTGAAAAATTCTATAAGAAAAAGGAAAAGACTCCAAAAAAATATTTTTAAACATGTTCACATGCTGTGAGACAATAAAGAAAATAAAATTAGATAAAGAGAGAGAAACAGAGAGAAAGAAAGTAAAAGGTAGTGGCAGGGAGGAAAATGAAAAAGAATGGTGGAGATACTGTTGGGCAGCAAGAGATTGAGGAGAAGGAGAAAGGGAGATGAAAAGAAAAGGAGTCATGAGATAGAGAGAGATGGAACAGGAGATGAATGAGGTTAGATGTGAGTGCTGATTTTAGAGGAATAGGTCGTACTGGCATCAGACTTTACTACCCCCCTTCTCCCTCCTCCTTCCACCTAGTGTTAGTGTGGTACTCCCCATGGCCCAGTGGTGACATGGCATTTAATAGACTCCCCGCTGTGAAACAAACTACCTCAATTAATTCCTCCGACTCGGCCCTGGCCTTTCTCTCACTCTCACACCCTCGGGTGTGTGTGTGTGAGTGTGTGATTTAAGCCATCTTTGGTCCAGTCTTTTTGTCTCCCCACTGGCTGGCTGTATAAGCTGCATTACAATTCAATTCAATTCAATTTTATTTATAGTATCAAATCATAACACGAGTTATCTCGAGACACTTTACAGATAGAGTAGGTCGAGACCACACTCTATAATTTACAAAGCCCCAACAATTGCAGTAATTCCCTCAAGAGCAAGCAGTGCGACAGTGGCGAGGAAAAACTCCCTCTTGGGAAGAAACCTCGGACAGACCCAGGCTCTTGGTAGGCGGTGTCTGATGGTGCCGGTTGGGGATGTGATGAACAGTGGCAATAATAGTCACATTAATAATGGAACAGTGACTTCAAATGGTAGTCGTAGTAGTTCATGTCATATCAGTGCGCTGCAGGGCGTTACAGGATGTAGCGTGGCCCAGCAGAGCATGGATGGACGTAGCAGGAAGCAGCAGGGTTTAGCAGGACGCAGGATGACATTGCAGGGCACCGCTGAGCTCAGCAGGGAGTGCAGCAGGACCACGACGACAGCTGCAACCAGGATCTTGGTGCCAACGTTCTCCAAGGAAATACGCTGGGGGAAAAAACATAAGGACTCCGGGGAGTAAACTCCCCAGAAGCTAGGATTAATAACAAGCATTTCTGGAACGGGATGCACACAAATGGTAATAGAAAGGGAGAGGAGAGAGCAGCTCAGTGTGTCAAAGGAAGGAAGTCCCCCGGCAGTCTAGAACTATAACAGTGTAACTAAGAGAGACAGGTCATAAGGAGAGGTAGCCTGTTCGGGCTTGAAACTCCCTGCCTCGGATCCGGGCGGTGCTGGCCTGCCTCCCTCTACTTTTGTTATATATTATTAATCTAACAATTATGAAGAGAAGCAGGTGGGCCAGTTAGGGTGGACACTGCAACTCCTCACTCCTAACTATAAGCTTTATCAAATAAGGAGTTTTAAGTTCATTCTTGAATGTGGTGACAGTTTCTGCCCCTGACCCGAACCAGATTGGGGCGCTGGTTCCATAGGAGAGGAGCCTGATAACTAAAGGCTCTGGCTCCCATTCTACTTTTAGAGACTCTAGGTACCACAAGTAACTCTGCATTCTGGGAGCGCAGTGCTCTAGTGCTCTATTGTCTAGGACAATAAGGTATTAAGAGCTCTTCTAGATATGATGGTGCTTGACCATTTAGAGCTTTGTAGGTCAGGAGAAGGATTTTAAATTCAATCCTGGATTTTACAGGAAGCCAATGCATAGAAGCTAATACAGGAGAAATATGATCTCTTAGTTCTGTGAGAACACGTGCTGCAGCATTCTGGATCAGCTGGAGAGTCTTAAGGAACTTATTTGAGCAACCTGACAGTAGGGAATTACAATAGTCCAGCCTGGAAGTAACAAATGCATGGACTAGTTTTTCAGCATCGTTTTAGATGGGCGTTAAAGGATATATCCTGATCAAAAATAACCCCTGGATTTCTGACAGTAGTGCTGGAGGCCAGGGCAATACCATCCAGAGTAGCTAAGTCTTTAGATAATGAGGTTCAGAGGAGTTTAGGGCCCAGCACAATAACTTCCGATTTTATATCTTTAATGCACGCTTGAAGTTTAGCTAGCTGATTGGTTTCGTTGGATTTGATTGACAAGTGTAATTGGGTGTCATCCGCATAACAGTGAAAGTTAATTGAGTGTTTCCTAATAATATTACCAAGAGGAAGCATATATAAGGAGAATAAAATTGGTCCAAGCACTGAGCCTTGTGGAACGCCATGGCTAACTTTAGCGTACTTGGAGGATTTATCGTTAACATTAACAAATTGAGATCGATCAGAGAAATAGGACTTAAATCAGCTTAGAGTGATTCCTTTAATGCCAACTAAGTGTTCCAATCTCTGTAACAGGATTGTATGGTCAATAGTGTCAAATGCAGCACTAAGATCTAGTAGAACAAGAATGGAGACAAGTCCTTTGTCTGCAGCAGTTAGAAGGTCATTAGTAATTTTCACCAGTGTCGTCTCTGTGCTATGATGCTTTCTAAATCCTGATTGAAAGTCATCAAATAAGCTATTACTATGTAGAAAATCACATAACTGATTAGCAACTACCTTCTCAAGGATCTTGGATAAAAAGGGAAGGTTAGATATAGGTCTACATTACAGTACATTACAGTACAGGACAGAACCAGTACTGCCTGCTCCAACAAGCTGTACTTTTATTCATTATCTCATTGGTTTCATTTCAGTAGATACATTCAACCCTGTGGTCTTCCTTATGAAACCATTTTTCTTTTCTCTCTGCCACCTGAAGTATCATCTCCACGTTTTGCATGGTTATTTGTGTGTGTGTGTGTGTGTGTGTGTGTCTGGTGAATTCAGTGTGTTAAGTGCCAGTACTACTGTGGTGGTGTTTTATTACGAAAGTATGAGAGCAGACCAGGCCAGATGTGTACAGAGGCCAGAGGAAAATAACACTATAGTGACTATAGTGTTTTATGTAGTCTTAATTTGAGTGGTAATTTACATTTAAATGTACAATATGTAACTTTCTGCCGCTAGGGGTCTCTCAACCAAAACAATGGACGGTTAAACTGGACTTGTGAGGACGTTGGGAATTATGGGAGTTTTATTGTTAAACACCTTCTGCCGGTTAGAATGCATCAGTTCATGGATGAGTTTACCCATTCAAGTTTATTCACGTTACGTTTAGTAACGTTTATTCATGTTATTCAAATAAAATAGCTGCAGTTTCCCCAACATAATTACGTTTTTCTTGAATAGATGTGTATTTGTAGCTGACCAGTTAGCTAGTGAGCCAGCAAGCTAACTGTAGCCAGCAGCTAAAACACAAAATATTTCACATATCAATGTCACCTTTTGGATGGTTTCAACACCGAGGCGGACGGGATTTGTTGTAACGCTAGCTAGCTACTTAACGAGGCTGAGAGACGGGTGTGGGTGTGGGTGGGGATTGTCGGGGAAATCTCCGCGACGGCGAGGACGTTCGATGCCTGTTGTGCAGCAGCAGAACATCTCCCAGCTGCCCGGAATTAGAAAAAGACAGCTAAACGCGAAGGGGGGAGAAATTCGGCAGGGAGGAGATTTTCGGCACATAGGTCAAGGTCAAGGTCAAGTTCATTTATAGAGCACATTTACAAGCAGTCACTACTGCCCCAAAGTGCTGTACAGATACTAATACCGGTAACAGCATAAAAAGCATACTAATTAAAAAGTAAAAAAAACACTAAAAACATAATATCGCAAAAACAATAATAATAATTAAAACATATGTAAATATGATTACAAACAATCTTAACAATGTCACAGCTCAGCTTGTGTTAAAAGCCATTTCAAAAAGATGAGTTTTTAAAAGTGATTTAAATGACTCAATAGAGCTAGCCGCTTTGATATTGAGGGGAAGAGCATTCCAGAGCTTAGGACCTGCAACTGCAAAAGCTCTGTCTCCTCTGGTTTTCAGTCTGGATCTAGGACAGTCCAAAAGAAGCTGGTCATTTGACCTAAGTGCTCTGACTGGGGTATGTAAAATCAACATATCAGCTAAATAAGAAGGTGCCAATCCATTTAAAGATTTAAAAACAAATAATACAATTTTAAAATGGATTCTGAGAGCGACAGGCAACCAGTGGAGAGACGATAGTACTGGGGAATGTGGTCATAGCACTTTTTCCCTGTCAGCAGGCGTGCAGCTGCATTTTGAACTAATTGCAATCGGCGAACATAAGACTGGTCGAGGCCATAGTATAAAGATTTGCAGTAGTCCAGGCGATTTGTAATCAGGGCATGTACAACTTTTTCCAGTTGACTTTGGGGTAGGTACAACTTCACCTCGCCAAGAAGTCTAAGCTGAAAGAAGCTTGTTCTTACTACTGAGCTAATTTGTTTATCCAGTTTAAACAAACTATCACTAATAACTCCAAGACCTTTTACACACGGGCTGTAGTTATTGAGTAATGGGCCAAGAGCACTATTTAAATCTGAGATATCGGGTTCCCCAAAAGTTATAATTTCAGTTTTTCTGTCATTTAAGTGTAAGAAATTTAGTAACATCCAATCTTTTTATTTCACGCCTAAACCCCCCCCCTCCCCTTTTACCGATCTAACGTGTATGGAACGTCTTCGGTGCTGGGTCTGATATGGTCTGTTTCCCAACGTTTAATTAAACTGCCGTTAGCGTCGTAAGCACCAGGCACTGGCGATAAGTTCTGGCCGGGGGGTTGCTGTAATGAAAGTAGCTGGCTGATAGCTGACTGGGGGCTAACGGTAACTAGCTAGCTATATGTCCCGGGGCTGTTGTCAGTTGTCATCCCGACTGAGTCTCTCTGCGCCGGGGGAGTGAGGCAGACAGACCGGGGTGTGCTAGCTAGCTGGCTAAATTAGCATTAGATTAATCGTTTATACAGCTAACGTTAACGTTACTAGTGAAGTTATTCGTGGGTTAGCCCAGTCCTGTTAACTGTGGTCGAAACAGTCATACTAAAAGTAACTTTATTAGCGTGTTGAACGATGTTGTAACCTCATAACGTTACCCACAAAGCATTAGCATCAACGTTAGCTACTTGTCAAAGCACATTGTAGTAACGTTAAGCTGGTATCGATATTGAACTTTCAAAATAAATAAGGTCTCTGTTGTATTACTTTGATAAAAAGTGGGATGTAATTAATCACAAAATGATGCTGAATGGCAAAAAAAGTGGTATTACGGTTACAAGTATTTTTTTTCTGTGACATTGTATGATTTACAATTGCTCCTGAACGTATCATCTTCTGACGGAAGTTAGAGTAACTGGAGGGTGAAAGGTTATATGACGCCACTGACGGGCGACTAAAGGAAACGTCCCGTGTCTGAAAATAAAATAACAAATTTCTCTGGGTTTGACATTTGGTGGAAACATTTGGGATAGTGTAAGAACACAACTCATAAAAATATATAACATAGGTATGGTCGTTTTTAGACATTTTAAAGCAGAAATGTTACATATTGTACCTTTAAAGAGTTGTGTATCTAGTTATTTAAGTAAATGGTAGCATACCATAGTCAACTTTAATCAAATAAAAAGTAATTTCCCACAAAATTGTGGCTAGTGAAAATGCTGAATGGCTAGCAACTTTGGAAAACCACTAGCTCAAGATTCAAGATTCCTTTATTTGTGTTTATTTTATGCACCACATAAAAAACAAAATTGTGTTTCCACAGCCACTAGTCAATAAATAAGTCAGTGCAAGACACAGGACTATAAAAAATATAGGCTCATTAATAAAAACCAAAATTACACAAAAAATCAGCACCAATTAAATGAACTAAGATTATGATAAAATAGAGCAAAATTAGTAGTAGTAGTATTATTAGTATTTTCTATTATTAGGTGGAAAGCTGCAGTGGCTGGTGAGCAAAAAAGTTATTGTCAAGCCCTGTATGTGAAAGCAATATATGTGAAATAAAAGAACCAATCTCCCCTTTAATGAAAGTGTAAATGCCACACACTGTACTGCTACTTGCTATACAGCATGACCACGGTAGTGAGTAGTGTGAAATGCCGAAAAAAAAATCTGCGTAAGGAGGTTGGTTGGGGTGGTGGATGGGTCAAACAATTCAGGACTTTCACCCTGGAGGCCGAGGATCGCGTCCAGCGTGTGGCGTTTTGTTTCCCCGTTAACCATCCCGTTATTGTCGCGCATTCCCTGCAGCCATCTCCCGGCATGTGAGGCATCCTTTCCCCGTTGTTTTCTTCCTTAACCCAATCTCCGCCATCTCGTTATTGCGCGTCCCCCGCGGCTGCTTCCCGGCGTGTGAGGCGTCCTTTCCCTGTCCTTCCCTGGGGTGTGACGTTTACTTTCCCCGTTAAACTCCATATAGACCATTTCGTGCTGGCCACCACGAAAAAAACGAGAAAAACGTCCCGTGAACACGAATAGATGTTAATAGATTAGATTAAAAATAACGTGACCATTTGACAAACTGCTGTGAGACCGTGTTGTTATAGCATACTGTATTCAGGACCACAGCCATGGGCACAATTTTAGAAATATTGAGCTTATAGGCTTAATGTCCCTGTTGTGTATTTTGGGCTACCATCAGATCCAGAGTTGAGATACACCTGATGGATTGTGGGTAACTTTAGCCTCCATTGTTGGTGTTAGCCGCTGCTGTAAAGACATGCTGTTGGGCTCATAAACGGTTAATATTCCGTTGTAGTCCGGGTTATCATTGTTATATCTAGTAACATGAAACAGTGAAGAATATAACAGTCCCTATATGCAATGCCAATCCCTGAATGTTTTGTTTTTGATCAGCCTCTTTTATAAGTCAGTGAATTTTTTCTTATTAGTGAAAATGCTTTTTAATCAATTTGTTTAATTGCTATGTTATATATTTTTTTCTCCCTACATGATGGGATAGTCTAAATTCTGTTTTGAAGTCTTTTACAATGTGCCTTTATTATAGACTTAGTTTTAAATACTTTTTGTCTAAAACCACCCTTTAAAATAACTTTAAAATAACTAAGATATTTAGTCTGAAACATTTAGCCCTCAAAACCACCCACTTTGAATATTATCAGCCGATTGAATTGGCGTTATCAGTTGTTATAACTACCATGAAATATGGGGCAGTTGTGCCCTACTCTACCTCCTAGTTGGCTCAGTAGGCTATTATCATTCATTCATTCAACCTTTATTTATACTCGAGAGATCATTGAGGGGCAGCCCTCATTCACAATGACATTGAGTTACAAAGACAAAGAAAACAACACAGAGAAGGAAGCAACACCATCATACGAACATAGAAAGACATGTGATATACAGATTAGGAAAACCAGGATGCAAAGGAAATACATCTATGTAAAGCAATTTCAAAAAGTTTGGAGGTCCAAAATCAGATTTCTAAAATGTCCAAAAGGCACAAGTGAGTTGATTCGAAGGAAGTGCTGTATTTATATGTTGTATAAATACATATGCATAATATGTATTTATTATACTATATTTATATATAATATGCTGTATCATCTGTTGGTAAACTGGATCTGTAAGCAGGGCTATAAGAGATGGCGTAGTATGAAGAGCAACAATGGTAGGGTGTAGTTTAAAGAGGGAAACTCCATGTAATGTTGGGGTGGTGGATGGGTCCACCAAACACAGGACAACCCGGGAGACCAGTGTTTGTGTTCTGTTTGAAACCAAAAGTCAACATTTATGTAACGTTCTTAACTACCACTACGAATGTATGTAATTTTAACCCAAACCACAGTCTTTTCTTAAACCTAACCAAGTAGTTTTGTTGTCTTAACCTAACCAAGTAAAGCAAAACTCATTCAGTATGAGTAATAGGAGAAAGTATCAAACACTTCCTTTGTTTCACTTCCCAAATGCCAATGAACTAGAAGCTGGCATATAACGCTCATCGACAGTTTAACTATTCTTCTAACCACGTGTATTCCCTTAGCATGGCTGATGTGTAGACTGCTGCAGCTGTAAATCAGACAGGTCCTGTTGGGCTGACTGGCAGTATTTCTCTTGCTCTCTCCATGCAGTGATGGCTTCATTAAGGGAAAACTGCCCGCCAGTGGTAGCCTCCGGCGCAAAGCGCTAATCATACAGCTGACCTTGGCTTCATCCTGGACAGTGGACCACTGGCCACTGTGTGTGTGTGTGTGTGTGTGTGTGTGTGTGTGTGTGTGTGTGTGTGTGTGTGTGTGCGTGCGCATGCTGGGCTTAGGGGTCTGCTGTAGGAGAGGCTTGGTTGGCATGTGTGTTGGCACTAAAATGAATACATGTGGGATTAGAAGGCTGTGATGGCTGTTGGAGCCAGAGAGCGTTCATGTGTGTTGTAGACCAATAAATAGACAATATAATAGACCTTTTATGTACTTTTCCACATGTTATTCTACATCAGAGATCTTCCACAGGGGGTCCGGGATCCATAGGGGGTTCTCAGAATTATTCTCAAATTATTGTGAATTTTTTTCAATGAATCCAAAATATTATTAGCAAAAATAAATCCCCACCGAGGATAGGCTTACTGGCCCATAGGTAAGGTAGTCACTAAGGTATCCACCCACAGATACAGTTAACCCTAAGGATTCACTGTGCTACATGTATATTTAACAATAAAATATAATTTATAAAATCATGCCAACAATTATAAAGCTATTTTGAAAAAATAAAAAGCTTGGTATTCTATGCAAAAAAGGTATGTATAAAGGCTTTAGGCCGCCATACACATAATTGTAGGCCCAATTTAATATGCTACATCATTTCATACAATATAGTAGGGACTCCCTGCTCCATCTCTCTTTCAGTTAAGGGGTCCTTGGCTTAAAACAAAATTGTTCATGAATTATTGTTCAGGAAAACATTTGTTCCCCACTTTATGACAATATCACATATTTTGTCAGTGTGTTTTAAATCTTCACTGGAGCTATATGATGCTTATACTGAGTGAAATATTAAGTGTTATTTCTATGGTGCACAGCAATATTCTGTAGTTTTTTTTTATTATTATATGCACAACACTTTTTGTCAAGGATGAGTTGTACTAAGATGAACCACTAAGAGAAAATACAAACGAAACCCCTGTTGAGGTGTTTTCAGATTGAATGCAAAGTGAATTGAATGTGTTTCTTTATTCAAGTGAATGTGATCTGTTTTATGCAGCCCAGTTTATTTACCAAAATCCTGTGGTGAAAAGTTGAGAACATAGACTGTAAAAATAATGGACGAATATTCTGGGTCTGAAAAGTGAAGCCAATTAGCCTGGGAAAACCCTCATGAACTTCCCCCTGGGTCTCCTCCACATGAGGAAAATCCAGAGATGGTTCCATTTTCAGCACATCAACCCTAAACCCCACAAGTGGTGGATGTTGACCATCCCGCCTTCTCTTCAGTCAGACCTGGCATATTGGGGAAACCCCCGGACCTTGTCAACCGGGGTTCCCCTGGGCAAAGAGACGTCATACGTGACAGTGTACACGGACGTGTCCCTTACCGGCTGGGTAGGAATGTGCAAGTCACAGGTGGTGGGAGGAGAATGGCCACCTCCCCCTCTCCCCCACATAAACTGCCTGGAACTGTCCATGGTACTGAAGGTATTGAAACACTTCACCCCAGTGGTAGCAGGGAGACATGTCGTCGTGCAGACAGACAACATTACAGCAACAGCATTCATAAACCGTCAAGGTGACGTGCACTCTTCCCGGCTATTGGAGATAGCCAGGAGCCTCCTGCTGTGGGCCCACAGTCATCTGTTGTCCCTCGAAGCGGTTTACATCCCCGGGGTTATTTGAACCGGGCAGCAAACCTAATGTCGAGGGGAGGGCCCTCTCACAACGAGTGGAAATTGAATCCCACTATTGTTCAGAAGCTGTGGAGCAGGTTCGGGAAAGCGGAGATAGATCTGTTCGCCTAAAGAGAGAACACACAGTGCGCACTGTAGTTTTTCCTCGAACACACCGGACAATCCACCCCTCGGTGTCAGCGCCTTCTCCCACCAACCCTGGCCCAGAACCCTCCAATACGCTTTTCCCCCGGTCCCTCTGATCCCTCGCCTTCTGGAACGCATCCATGAGGAGAATCTGTCAGTCATTCTAGCGGCATTCAGCTGCTAGAGTCGCCTAGCAACTAACCATGGCACGAGGACGCTCAGTCACAACTGAAAGGTGCGAATTTTTACCCCCCCCGTGATAAGCCAGTGGCAGTGGGGCTGGCCGCTGAGCGGGAACGCTTGCAGAGACTAGGCTTGCCCCCTGCCATGGTGCGCACTATGGTGCGCACAGCGTGTTACGTTGGTCAGCGTGTTACGTTGGTCTGATTTCCAGCGCTGGTGCATGGAGAAGGGTGCAGAGCCCACGTCGTGTCCTCTGCCCCTAGTGTTAACTACCTCCAAACATTGGTGGAAAATGATTTGTCTCCGTCTACAGTTAAAGCCTACGTAGCGGCCATTTCATCCTGCCACGAGGGCTACGGAGAGAGAGGTTTTGTCTCTGGCACAAGCCCCTCTCAGGATGCTGTCACTAAAAACAGCGCTCCTCCTTGGCCTTGACGTCGGCTAAGAGGGTGTGTGATTTATACGCTGTCCTCTCCATTAGAGGGGACGGGGGACGCGGCCACTTTTACAGCCAAATCCATCATCACACCGAAAGTTTTAACAACCTTCGGGCGAGGGAGATTTGGGCCACCTTGCTTCACCAACATTGGCTGAAGAAAAATGCTGATGTTGTGAGCAGATATCTGGTCGCGCCACTGTAATATACAGTATCTGTGAAAGAAAATCTTCAGGACTGCGCATGCGCGAAGGGATAAACCCAATAGCGATAGCTCCTAGAGGGCTGTGCCTATACTCGTAGAATCTGGAGTAGAGAAGGTCTCCTAATAGGGTATGTAACATTGGTTGGGCTGAAAATGGCCCAAGTGGTTTTCTGTGGGCCATTAATTATTTTCTTCCAAATATGATATGCTCATGAATATTTAGATGAGCTGCGCGCTGATTGGTTGAGCAACCCACATACAAATATTTTTAGTGGAGTAGTTATACATTGTTTGTCTGCTATTTCGTTATTAAATTCACTTCTATGATATATATACTATATAAAGCTCAAATATGGGCCGTTTTACAAAAATGTATGGCTAATTGCAAATTTTGTAAGGACTTCACGAGCCCAGGGCAAAGTCACCGTTCCTGGGTTAGTGGACTACCGGGGCTCGGGGTCCTTGGGGCTGCCGGCATAACGAGAGTATATTTACAGTTTGAATTTCGTCACGCCACTTATATTACAGCTACCCCAAGGTCGTACAAAGCTACCAATTGTGTCCAATTTCAATTTAATGCATTTTTGTGAATATGACAGGTTTCGTTAGCTGCAGCAGTGTCCCTTCAATCCAATGGATAAAGCTCGCGGCTAGTTAGCTACACTTTCGGCATAACTAGAGTATATTTACAGTTTGAATTTCATCACACCACTTATATCACAGCTACCCCAAGGTCTTACAAAGCTTAGCTAACACTTGTTCGATTTCATTTTTGTGAATTTCAGAGGTCTCGTTAGGAGGCTAGCTAGCTCTCATTGATGGACTCCAGCTCACCGCGGGCTCTATCAATGAGACTCGCGGACAAGAGGCGTTTATTTCCCCGATCGTTTGTTTAAATAACTCAGCACACATATCCATTATAAAATTTACTGGAACCTGTGGCGGCTCGTTGAGATTTGCCCGTTTTCAGAGGCAGTTTCAAATTGTGAGATTTGCAGAGGAAAGAGGTGTCAATGGGATTTTGAGGTTCTGTGTATGTCCTGTTTACCCACCAAACTGTCATTTTTCAACTATGACAAGGTAAAATCGGTTTTGCATTATATCAACCCTTTAAAACTGCACATATCTTATGTCCAGCACTGGTTGCAAAAGGAAATACATTTCTATAGAAGTTTATGGGAAAATTACCCTACTTCTAATTTGATTTATTACCTGAAAAAACATTTTCATAATGAGTTTATGGTCTCAATCGCTACTTTCAAGTCTTTTTCAATATAGCATAATGTTAATTATGTAAATTATGGTCCCATTTATTTTAAAGTAGATGATAAAGCAGGGAAAGTTTTAGGGCTTGGCTACATGCCGACCTGTCAGTCAGGACAGACGCTTAGCAATGCTAAACATGGCAATATGCTCATTAAAATAGCTGTGTTTTTGGATGTTGTCCATGTTTTTATCTTAAATTTTGACCCTCTCCTTGTGTGTTTTCGCATCAAAGTTGATTGGAACATTTTGGTTGCCTAAAATTGTCTTGTTCCGCTTTCTGCCAACCAAGCTAGATAGGTACCACTAGCTGGTAACTAAAGGGAAAGTTTGCAGATTTTCTGTACTACCGTACATGCAGATGAATGGCGGAAGTACCCGGAGGTCCGCGTTTACCCGCTACAAAATCTCCACCGGATGACTCGCTTCAGAAGGGCTGAAAATCACCAGCAGTAGGCAGACAGTTAGCAATGGCCTCTACAGTACGATATTCAGAACTTGGAATCATTTTGATACAAAAATAAACTTTTCATTCTTTTGATCAGTGGACACTTATGGACTAGAGGAATAGAAATAAGCCAGAAATCGACCCAGATTCAGCGTTTAGGACCAGCTCACAGGTAGGAAATCGTAATTTCTCGTCACTTTTGTTCATTAGCATGAGCACTAAGATTATGAATCAAGCTTTGGTGCCTATAATTTAACGATCGAGTTGTCAATGTAATGATGTGTAGCATGTCCATATTGACACAAGTTTTGAGCATTTGTGGTAAAATGTGAAACATGTCAGAACGTAACAGGGTCAGAGGCAACCCGGGGGTTTAATGAGGATTTTATTGAGACACTCTTATTGTTATTATTTTATTGCCTCACATGCTCTATTTAGTATGGCAAAAGCAGTGAGATAAGCATAGCCAAAAACTCAAATAAATGAATCTGTTACCAGCTGATTAAGACAAAAAAATGTCAGGGCCTCTAGATACATATCAAATCTTCTCTGGTCTTGGCCAGTTGCAGTTGACAACTACAACTGGGTTTGTTTAAGATCTCTTCTACAGCCTGCCAGTCTAGTGTAAGTTGGTAGCACTTACCAACTAACTTAAAAATATCACAATATCTTGCTTTCACAATTATATTTCTACATGTGCTGAATAAATGATGGAGCTGTGTCCCACTGGTTCCAATCTTTGCTTGCTTAAATGGCCAAAGTGGATTTTTTTTAACATCAAGGCCCTTACAAAAATCATGTGGTTTTGTTATGATGACCTGTTAAACTCTGGGTAGGACAGATATGCATATTTCCTTGGACAGTTCCCTTAACCCTGAAGTGCCAAAACAAAAATAGACCTGGTGAAGAAATGTGAATTTGCAATAATGTCCCTTGCACCAAGGTTTTCAAAAGATATCCTGTGGGAGGAAAAACACATGCATATGAACAACATGACTGCTGGTGCCTCATAGGGCTTATTTCAAAGAGGAGAATATGTAACCACACCACGCTGAAAGAGAGCTACCTTAACACACAGCAGCCTCAAATGAATAGTTTCAATCCTCCCTCCTCCAGTCAAGAAGCATTTCCATTTTAAAATTGCTTCCCGGCCCTTTGTGAATGAATCGAATTACACTGGAAAGCACTGATTGATTCTTTCTGAACACAATGGTTTTCATAGTGTAGACCTGCTGGCCTCCTCTCTATCGCCTATTGAATCCAGTCAGTGTGCCCATTAGTGGTTTCACACAGGTTGAATGGGAGGAGAAGAGTATAAATAAGTTTGTGTGTTTGTGTGTGTGTGTGTGTCTGTGTGTCTGTGTGTCTGTGTGTGGGTGGTGTATGTTGTGTGTGTGTTTATATAATGGCCACACAACAGCATTTTCTGAAGCATTTTAGTCTTGGCAGATACACTTCTATTTCTACAAATATGTGAGTCCACCACAACTTTGTAAGATGTCAATGTGTCTGTTATATGCTCAGAGTGTGTTTTTAATGTAGTTTGCTTACTAAAGCATAAAGCCCATAGCCCCAACTTTTTTACATGTAGTAAACTTTTAAACTGAACATGCTATGACCGATCAAGAACCCGTGTTTTGATTGTAGCAAAAAGATTTGACCTAAAGATTTAATGTTGACCAAGAAGTGGTAACCTTAGCTGACATTACTGGCAGAAATATAACAATACTGAAATGCTAGATCAAGGGTGTCTAACTCATTTTGGTTCATGGGTCACATACAGCCCAATTTGATCTCATGTGGGCCGGACCAGTAAAATCAAGATTTCTTCAGCCTTCAACATTTCGTTTGCAATAAGGTAGCTAGCTTTCACAGCTGCATCTCTAATTTCTCGGCTACGACTAAAATCAGTCTGATGTTTCCTTAAACCTGCCATCAATGTATATATTTTCTCTGTTCTCAGTTGTCCTTGCAAGTTCTTGTATTTTTGCCATGATGAGTATGATAGTGGCACCAAATATTCCTTGAGCACTGAAAGGGTCTGTGAAAACTGGTCCATTCTTCTTGGAAAAACTGACTGTTCACTTTTTTCCTTTTTGACATAGATTTTTTTTCACCGGCACCCCTGCATGAGCAGCAGCCCATGCTTGACAATGCTGTGTCACGTAGCCTGTACGAATTTGGTTCAGCTACCCAACTGTACAGTTTTTTGGTACTTTCCCTCTGTAAAAAAATTATTTCAGTTGTAATAATTTGGTGGTGATGGCGCAGTGGATATGACACGTGCCTTTGGTGCAGGAGATATGGGTTCGATTCCCACTGCGATACATCAACCAATGTGTCCCTGAGCAAGACACTTAACCCCTAGTTGCTCCAGAGGCGTGCGACCTCTGACATATATAGCAATTCTAAGTCGCCTTGGATAAAAGCGTCAGCTAAATGACATGTAATGTAAAAATTGTTCCAATCGTATTTACTTAGAACATTTTGTTATTTATTTAGAACATTTTACACACCACACAAAATAAAACACCTCCCTCTCCCCTCCCAAACTCCGTCCCTACAAATTATGTAATAATTATTAATTTCTTACACTGCAACTTTTATTATTGTATTTGCATCTTATTCTATTTTTATTCTGTTAAACTCTCTTTAATTTTTATGTAAAGCGTTTTAAATTGCCTTGTTGCTAAAATGTGCTATAGAAATGAAGTTGCCTTGCCTTGCCCTACAACCTTAGCCTGTCAGTCAACAGGGCATAGAGAACACTGTGGTTCCTGCCTGTCACAGAGTAAGTCTAACGTTAACTCATACAGCGACCACTTTCGCCTCGCAGTTATATATGCTGTCAGCATGGAGTTTTGAAAAGTGTAAACACACTTGCACACACTTTACCGGCATTGCCGTGACTCATGTGACTTTAACCCTTTGACGACTAAAGGCCGTTTTATGGTTGTGCGTAGAATCAACGGCGTACCCCCGTAGACCCCTCATGAAATCAAGGAGAGGGTTAACTTTTCTTCGCTCTATCACCCACTCCCCACACTCACACACAGCCTCCGCAGAACCATAAAACTGCCTTAACGTGTAAAATCTATATTTCGGCCGCTTGGTTTGTTTTTGCTGTTTTGATTGTAAAATTGTCAAAAAATGTGCAATGAGTTAGTGCTGTTGCCCCTTTATCCAGGATTACGTAAACTTTCAATATCTGGCAGTTATTTAAAATGATTGTTATGTCATGTTATGTTATGACTGTGTATGACTGTATAATAGCGGTTTAAATGTACATGAACAATTTGAGACTTGAACTATATTACATATCTCCAAGATAGTTTGTGAGCCTTAGGCTTTCAGTTATTATTTTCTGGCCTGATTTGTCCAGCAATGTCCGGTCGTTTACGGGCCCTTGTGGTATTCCCTGAAGCAGCTCCTCTCGAGCTGCAGACACAGGTCCATTTGGACCCACTAACCCAACCCTAACCCAATGAGCCTGTGCTTTTCTCACTCTGGATGACTTTATTCACATCACTTCTCACAAAAGTAAGTCAGTTGACTCAAAACCATCGTTAAACTCTCAAAAAAATCGGTTTTTTCTCTATAGTCTTCGTCATCCTACAACTACTGTTCGCTACGTACACTCTTCTCTCTCTATTTTCTCATTGCCGGTAAATGGCGACCGCAGCACAGCCTGTGAAACGGATCCTACCGTAATGTATCATGTAGGCGGAAAGCACTCGTTCTCTGCTTTCAGGAATTTCTTCGCTAGCACGAACATACTAGAAGTTACGGTAATTTGAATCCCGGCTGCGAATGTGTGACGCAGCCAGTACATCTCGTTTGTGATTGGACGGTCACATCTCCCTGTACTGAGCAGCTACCGTAATGCCCCATATGTGAGTGCAAAGCTCCCGTTGTCTGCTTTCAGGAACTGTTCAAATGTCCTCGATAGGACAAGTGGTCTAGGAATAATGCTGGGTAGAGCGGTGGACGACCGGGTACTTTTGCGACAGTCTTCCCTCATACCGCTGTTCTCTTGGGGATAGGGTTTAGAAGGGATAGGTTGAACTGCTCCGCTATGCTGTTATTGAAGCTTCCTGTGAAAACCCAGCGTAAAGCACAGTATGTTGTTGTTTTTTTAAAGTGTGCTGTCCTGTGACGACTTGGCCCCTCCATTTTAAAACATTGACATCGTTTGTCCAACCCCGGTTGTTGGAGACCCTGGTCATGCGCAATTCACGTTGAAATTTATTCGCGTCCGACCTGCACCCGACCCACCTCTCGACTTTGATCATGAAGCTGAATCGATCATAGCGAGTTAACTCTTTCAGACACAAAGTCAACCCTGGTTCAACCCTGGTTGATCCCTCGGTGTGAAAGGGGTATTTATCTCTTGCCGTGCCTTACTATCCCTCTCGACCCCACATGGTTTAATAATGTGAGGCCGGATGGTTGGGCCTGAAACATGTCCTTAGGCCTGTCGCGATAGTCAATAAATCGAGTTATCGCATGATAAGAAAAAATGAGCTCGATAATTTTTCCGGCCGCGATAATTTTCGTTTGCATGCTTGTTTATTTTCCTCGTTTCTCCCTCTCTCTCTCTACCAAAGAGACTGGAGGACCACTCTCGGTTCCTTAGCGTAACGAGGAGTGAACCCTCTTGTCAGGCGCATGGTCTTTGTGTGGCGGTAGGCTACTCCAGGCGGAGAGAGCGAGAGAGTTGGAGCAGGGTTTCCTGCAGCAGTTGTTCCGCGCCCAAAAGAAAGTATATGGCGCCGATATCCACCGTGTTACTCTCGGCGTCCCGTTTTCTCCGTTTCATTCCAAACCACACAGCTGACAACCTGCAGGTGGAGACTGTGGAGACGGGCGCACGACACACGCCGCTGTGGACTCTTCAGTCTCGAAGCGGTTTCAGGAAAGTGGCTCCATGTGTCCGACAATGCAACCGAACATTAACGGTACAAGCTTACAGCTGTTCGCGGACACGGAGTGTGGAAAGTTTGTGTGTGTGTGTGTGTGTGTGTGTGTGTGTGTGTGTGTCTGTGTGTGTGTGTGTGTGTGTGTCTGTGTGTGTCGGCCCGCCCCCACGAAGCTCCGACCTGCAGAGGAGTAGAAGCCGCACCTTCGCCAAAATGAAGGCTGAAAAACAGAACTATTTTGGTACATTTACTCGCCACGTGGCAGCTAGCCATACATTTAGATTTTATTTTTTTATTATATATTATTTAAATGTAATATTTAGTGTTAAATAATTGTAAAATGTAGTACAGAGTCTCTAGTCTGAGAACTTACGTGTCACAAACGGCAATTCCACAACTGTAGCCTACATCAGCGTGAAAGACGACATACCAAAGGAGATCAAAGACATATTGTGGATATTTAAAATGTCTTCCAGTTCCAGTGTTAAATATTCTTTAGAAATAAAAGTGTATTGATCTTTGAAAAGGTGTACCTGTAGTAGTAGTAGTAGTAGTAGTAGTAGTAGTAGTAGTATTGGCCTATTATTTGGACATTATCATTATATTAGATGCAAATGGTCTCTCGATGACAATATTATCGTTTATCGCAATAATTTCTGGGACAATTTATCGTCCAGCAAAATTTGTTATCGTGACAGGCCTACATGTCCTATATATATATAGACTACATTGTGCACCAAAATGCAGTGTCTTAAAACATTTCTCATGTAATGAAAAACATACAGTGAGTTAATTACTTTCTGACTGTTTATTGCCTTCTCAATGTGATGGATTGCATTTTGAAGATGATGGATGAGTGGGAAAAGACTTTTAATTAAAGTGGTCACTCGTTTCTAAAGATCATTAAAACAGCTGGCAAACATTCACCTCTCCATTACAGTTTTTTTAGATTGATAAACGACAATGTGAAGCCACATGTGCAAAATTCTAACTACAGTCATGCATTACCGACAGGCACCTGAACTAAACAGTTCACATCACCTGCTAAACTCATTCCAAACAAAGAAAAAAGTAAAACATTTTCACATTAGTTCATTATATTTTATAACATACTAGTTATTAAGTAAACAGGAAGGAATGAAATAGATAGCTTTTTATTGTGTCTGTAATAGTGTATGTAAATACTGGAAAAAAAGTTACAAACTAAAGATACGTAATAGTAACAAAGAATTGTGGGGCTAATCCTCCAGCATCAGGCCACGTTTTCATCAACATCACATTGGATGTCCTCTCCTGCCATGCACCTGCATCATCTCTAAATACTAATGAATGTTGGGTTATCATTGCTTCCACCTCCATTACTTTCTGGAAAACAGTAAGTGTGCAGTTTTACTGTAGTAAAGGTAGTGTGTTTCACATTTTTTATAGCTGTGTATGTAACCTCAGACATCTTACCTGGACATATTGGTATCTTTCCTCTTTTACCTATTCACTGTTTCTCTCAAACAGTACAATGTATAACTTTTTCATTCTTATTTGGTCTTTCTTTATTTCCAAAAAAGGCTTTCGGAGCTTCCCCTATATACAGTATATACAGTATATATAATGTATATAGTGTATGTATATATACAGTATGTGTTCACTAACAAGTCTGAAACAAGAAAGCATTTTAATCAGCAGTGTTTGAAATGCACCAGGCTGAAATCTTTTCTGTTTTACTGTTTTTTTTACAATTGCTCTAACAATGTTTTTAATTATTTAAACAACTTTCCTAAACTCTTTACGCAGTTAGCACAACATCCGTCTGTGCAGGCTTTGTTGCTTTTACACAAAATGCATCCTGTTACCACAAATTTAAAATGCTTGAACTTATTTTACACACAAGCCCAACCAAGACCAAAACAGTGGATTTTTACAGCCAAATTTACAAATGTGTTACACTTTTAAGAATGAGGCACGCTCACTCTTGGAATAACACATTTATTTCCTGTAGGAAATATGAAAACACAGATGGTCCACATGAACTGCTGCTGTGTAGACTGTAGTTAGAGTTTTGCAATGTAGCTCCAGTTGTGACCACTGTCATTTAGCAATCAAAAAAAACTGTAAATAAAAAAAAAAAACATAGCATTTTCTTTTCTGTTATTTTGTATCTAAATCATTGTCCTTAATCATTAGCTGTGAATTTAAATCTTTAAGCTTTTTCAAAAAAGGAGAAAAGAAGGAAGATTATATCCATATACTGTAAGTGTAACCCAAAGAAACATCCTCTAACCTGAAGGCAAACTGTGGCACTCAGCCTTAAGATAAATATTAATCTGTAGTTATCTGGCTCTGCCCAGTGAGGTTTGATCAACCAATTATATTATTTTCTCTCTGCAGCACACACTTCCACTGACAAACATAGAATTAACTCCCAATCATAGAGATTTTTTTCATGTTAGTAGTTGTTGGGTGTCATATACTCACAGTTTTTTGCCATGGTGGACTTTATTTGGAGGTAGCTTTAACTGTGTGTGTATCAGAGGTGTCAAAAGTATTCACATCCATTACTCCAGTAGAAGTATAGATACTAGGGTTTGAAAAGACTTCTGTAGAAGTTGAAGTATCAACTCAAGCTTTACTCAAGTAAAAGTGTAAAAGTACTGGTTTCAAAACTACTTAAAGTATAAAAGTAAAAGTAATGTAAGGGAAAAAATGCCATTAAGGACAAAAGCTTAGCCCGCCCCACAGGGGCCTATAGTGCACTACCCCACCTCCCCAAAAAACATTTTTCTTAAGGCCATAATGACTATAATGTTATATTAAAATCATACCTGCAAGCTCAGAAGGGCTGTCAGCATTTTAACCGTGTTTACTCCAGCTGCTAGCTAACGGTAGGCTAACGTTACCTGCTGTCTAGTGTAGTGTTAACTAGTGTCCCGTGCGGCGATGTTTCGGTTTTTGAGCATCAGAGAGAAGTGTAGTCATTTAAGTGGCACCGAAATAAGGCACAGGGTCTGTGCAGGTGCGATCGATCGCGTACAAACCAATAGGGTGTCGGAATGGTATATGTTTATACTTCTCATCCAACCACAATCAAATTCACTCTATCCGGATGGCGCGATTTATCTGGATAGGTTTTTTTTGGGGGTGGGAATGAAAACAAGCCGAAGTGAAATAGAAGTAACGAGGCTATTTTTAAAATGTAAGGAGTAGAAGTAAAAAGTCTGCTGTAAAATAATTACTCCAGTAAAGTATAGATACCCAAAATTTCTACTTAAGTAAGGTAACAAAGTATTTGTACTTCGTTACTTGACAACTCTGGTTTGTATGTATGTGTGTGTGTGTGTGTGTGTGTGGAGAGAGAGAGAGAGAGAGAGAGAGAACATGAAGCCTGGGGAAAGGGCCCTTTACAGGAGGTGGATGGAGGATGATGAATTGGACAAGAGGCGGTGTGGGTTTTGAGAATTTAGTTATAAGTAATAAGTGTAAAGTGTTCGCTGCTAAATAATTGATTGTCCCCCTGCCCCCATCCTTCATGCACTCACTCCCTTATTTGCACTCATACATGCTGATGCAGTGATATATCCCTGCTTAGCAGTGGAGAGAAGCCCCCCCAACCCTCTCCACCACACAGACACACACCTACTGTACATCCTGATGATGGGGCCCAGTGAAGCTCATTAAGATTTATAGAGAAGAAGTAGTGGAGGAGGAGGAATACTGAGCATGTCTTCTTCTCTGTCTGGAAACTGGGACTCTTTTGTCCTTTTGTTGTGGTTTTGATCATGTTAACATTTGTAATTTTCTGTTTAACATGTTTAATCCTTATATTACGAGTATGTTTTGCTTTTGTAATTCTTTTATTCTTCTTTTCTTTCCATCTCATGTCTTGAACTGTGTGTGTGTGTGTGTGTGTGTGTGTGTGTGTGTGTGTGTGTGTGTGTGTGTGTGCGTGTGCGTGCATGCATGTGTGTGCACTTAAATGTGTCCTTGAGTGCATATTTGTTTGTGTTATGACCTATTTAGTTAGAAGGGAAATAAATGCCTGCTGATTCAAATCTTTTAATAGCATGGGTCTCTAGAATTTATTCTGCTTTACTTTATTAATTAGTTGACTCTCTAACATCTTTCCAGCAATTTTCTTTCTCCCTCTGCCTCAAGTCAAACTCCATTATAAATAAGTTAAGCTTTGACTCATTTTAAAGATATACTGCTGTATAATGTTGGGCAATAGATCTTATAGCATGAAATAAGGCATTTTGTGACTATGAATTTGCCTCATAAAGTCAACCTAAACTGACAACTCAACAATATTTGAAATAAAAAAAACAATTCTAAAATGTGTCCTCCACTACATCCTGATATATAAATCTGAATAAGTTACAATAATTACTGCATCATTTTGTAAGATTTGGAATTAGAAGTGTGTGGTGTGTGTGTGTGTGTGTGTGTGTGTGTGTGTGTGTGTGTGTGTGTGTGTGTGTGTGTGTGTGTGTGTGTGCGTGTATGTGTGTGTGTGTGTATGTGTGTGTGTGTGTGTGTGTGTGTGTTTGTGTGTGTATGTGTGTGTGAGAGAGAGAGGGCAAGAAAGAGTGCTGTCACTGTATTTACTACAGATGATTTGTGTCATTTGTCCCCTCTTTGGCCCTCATTCAGCACTTCTCCTCAGACACAAGTGGTCAAATTAGTGCTAATTAGCCTGTGGTGTGTGTATGTCTGTGTGTGTGAGTGTGTTCAGCAGACATACACTCTCCACAAACTCTAGAGGTATACAAACACCTTTAACAAATTCTCTCTCATTTTAATGTCTTAATCATTTTTGCTTGTGATTTCTCTGTGCGAGAACTTAATGTGCTTTTATTAAACTGCTTTTAATTTGCTCTGGGTACTGCAGTGGCTTCACAGCTCACTTTTATTTAAACTCTTATTCATGATGGTCATGTTCACTACTGTTCCTTAGCCTGTCCTAAAAGTCCCTGTCAGTGAGTAGTGGAGGACATATAGATATATTATTAAATGGAATGGGGAATGAAAGGAATTCAGCAGCCGAGTTCCCCCCCAAATTTAAGCGCCATAAGCTGTTTCATGGAATATTAAATGTTGTATGGTAGAGGCTGTGATAATACTGCAATGCCTGTGGTGAGCAGCAGACAGCTTACACTGACCACCGTATTGCAAAGGGTGCAAACAGAAAGTAGAATATGTTATATGTGAAAGTAGCAACACCACTTGACTTGTTGATGTGTACTAGCTCACAGGCTTCACTCTTGTTTAATATGTTTGCATCTGTGTTTGTTGTATTGACCAGCCGCTACCATTCAAGTCATACTTGCACACCTCAAATGGTTTTCCACAGGACAGCACAGCAGGCTGTTGTTGATGTCGTGTCATTAAAATATTTCAAAGTGATCTGCTGACCAAATATGCTATAATGTTCATATCTTGTTGTGTAAACCAACTGAACAAATATTGCATACTGCTGCAGTCGTGTCATCAATTAATACGAGGGAGTTTCACTGGCAGCCATAGCATGACATCTACCATGTTTAACAGACGAGGTAGTATGCATAGGATAATGGACTGTTCCTTTTCTCCACCAATCTGGTGGAGGTTAATTCAGCAATAGCTCACGACAGGCCACTTCGCATTGGGCCAAACATTAGTTGTCTTTTAGTTGTCATGTAATCACAACCTATCATGGACTGAAGTGAGCTATTAGTTTTATAATACAGTCTTTAAGTGTTTAATATGTAAGTTATATTCACATTCCAATGTGAATAGATTTGTATTAATGACTACAAAATAATCATGTTCACAGTAAAATAGGCCTTCCTGGGCTGGCTCCCCCCACAAACCGAGGCAATTTCTATGGAACGCAGTGCAAGTAATGTTAGCCTACCCTAGCAGCTAGCACAGGCTATTTATTTTGCCTAATGCTAAAGAAAGGCACACAAGAACACAAACTACCTAACCAATCCAGACAGCAGCAACTAACCAATCTAGGCAGCGGTAGAACTGCAACTCCTGTTTTCTGCGAGTAATCAATGGGGTCTGATGGCTTTAAAGATAACATAGATAAGGGCTTCAGTTCGCCGAACGGAAAGGGCTGTCTGATGGCAATAGGGCTGCAACAACGAATCGATAAAATCGATAAAATTCGATTACTAAAAAAGTTGGCAACGGCTTTCATTATCGATTCATTGTGTCGCGCAACTATTACGCCACTCAGTCGCGGAGATAAACATTTTTTTTAGTTGAGCGCAGAGAGAAGCAGCGGAGCGAAAGAAAAAGAGCAGAGCGGGGGTAGAGGAAATTCAGATAGAGAGAGACCGGAGAGACCCGTAAAGTTGTTCTGAAACACACGGCGGAGGCAGAGAAATCAGTACGACCTAAGACATCCAAGGTGTGGGAGCATTTCACACTAAAGAAATCAAAAACGTGTTAATTGCAAGATAAGCAAAAGCGACACGGCATGGCACTGGCGCACCACGGTGATGAGTCAGCACCTAAAACGTAAACATGTTGGAGTCCTTGATGAGGAGGAAGGGAGTTCAACAGCAGGGTGAAGTCACTACACTATCCTACTTCTGTTCCGTTTTGAAGTGAGGAACGCAACGTCCCTCCAGTAGCTCTTGTGGTGCTGCCGTTTACTCGTTATCCAGCTGACATGACAAGCTAGCGTTGGCTCGTTAATAACAGTAATAAAGCAGGGGTGGTAGAGTTTGCAAGACTAAAGACACGTTTTTATTCACCCGCCTTTTTTGGCCCATTCATTTTCAATCTGTTGTCATATATATTCTGTGCTTTGTCCCATATCAGTTATTGTTGACAAATATATTAGTGTGTGGTGTATAAATGAACTTAACTTACACTTACTACAATGATGGTAATAATTTAATGAATAAGTGTGTGTATGTCTGTCTGTCTGTGTGTGTCTTCTCTGTATCTGCTATTTGGGTTACTTACCTTTACACAACTATTAACTAAAACAACAAGTATGTATGTATTGAGTTGATGTAAATTAATGCTTTTTTGTTTTTTTATACGATTCATCGATTAATCGAAAAAATAATCGACAGATTAATCGATTATTAAAATAATCGTTAGTTGCAGCCCTAGATGGCAATGTAAAGCAGTGAAATATTTTAAGTATGTATAGCGTTCACTTAATTGAGACTTTGCCAATTTTAAAGCAGCTTTATTTCATGGTAGTGTGTGTGCAGATGAGTGGCTTCCCTCCGTGGCACCAGCTATCAGTTCGTTAGTCACAAGTTTTTTTCTCAGACACAGAGTGATACTTACTGTGCAAAGAAATTTGAATCATAGCTGTTGTATATGGTTATAATGTCACGGCTATGAACCAATCAGATTGCTTGTTTCAAGCTACCCATTTTATAATGGTTGTCTCATCAGTCCACAAGATCGTGTTCCAGAACTATGCAGGTTTTTTGACATAATCCTTGGTGAATTGTATGCTGACCTTTTGGTCCTTTACTTTTATAAGTTGTTTTGCATCTTGTGGTAAACCTTCTACAGTAATTCTGATGGAGCCTTCTCCCATAGTGATTTTTGACACAGATATACCTACCTCTTGGAGAGTCTTCTTGATGTGGCTGACTGTGGCTGGTTTTTCTTCATGAAGGAAAGGATTCTTCTGTCATCCGCCACAGTAGTCTTCTGGGGTCTACTAGGCCATTTCATATTGCTGGCATCACCAGTGCATTGTTTTTTTGTTTTTTAAGAATGAACAAAACTACGACGGCATTAGGGCCATTGAAAAATCTCAAAAGCATCAACCTCATCACACCACAGACGCAAGATTACTTTGCAATCGGATTTAGCAATAACTCTCTGATACTCGTGATTTTAGTCCAGAATCACCATATTATCATAAGCATCCAGACTTTAAGGAGAAATTGCAGTGAATTGTGCTCCAATCTAGTTTAGGCTGTTTTGGGTAGTTTTTGCTATAATAGCTTGCTGGTGTGATTATGTCATTGTCAAGCTAATTACACACGGCAGATATGCTAGTTACATGCAGTGTAATATCCTGAAAAATAACAAAAAATGTACAACTGGACAACAATAGACCTCTAAGGCACAGAGGAATAAGATACACACACAATACTTGTTATCCGGTGTCTCGACCAGAAGCGCTTCAGGTGCTTTTTTTAATTGCACGTCTCACGCAACAGATACACTCTAATTTTAATCCATACAGCTGTGTGCGCTGACTCTGTCAGGCTCATGTCTCAGCCCGGTCTCACGGGCGTTAACCTGAAGCGTTTGATTATGCTTCAAGTCTATTATTTAGACAACACTCAGGTACACAAGAGGTTGATACCCAATACAAAGGCCTGAATAAATATATTTATCTACATTTTGCAACCCAGGCGGAGCAGAGGTGCTGTGTCTCTGTACAGAGCCAGAGAGCGGCACACTCTGCTCTGTTGTGTAACCCCGAAGACTCTCCCTTCACTTTTACCCAGCAGCTGGGAAGCAAGACACAGGGATTTCTTAGGTATTTAGGAGCTGCAGTGTTTATTCATGGGTTTATTCATTTACTGTCACTAGACAACTCCGCTGCCAACATCTCCCTGCCCTGCTGCTCCACGCTTTGAAATTCACGGACCAGGCACAACCCGTATGGACACTTGCCTCAGTGTTGCATGAATGCTGTAGGCACGCGAGCGTGGCGCTGATGTGATGTTTGCAGTCGAGATGGCGGGTTACTAGGATAATCTAATGTTTGGTTTGGGTCTGCACATTGGATACAGGACACAAGAAACAATAAAAAATTTATTGAATTTGTTACATAAATGTTTGTCACAGGCATTTTTTCATGTAGACATGACAGGACCGTAATGGAAAGAGCCACAATGCTCACATGATAAGGGTCACTGCTGGAGAACAGCCGTGAGTTGAACAGTTGTAATGTAATGAGATACAGTAAGAATAGTGTTCTCAGTTCTCTTGCAGACTGCATCACCGATGGAAACATATTTTGAGTTGAAGCCTTAAACAATGACCATCATTAATATGAGGGATGCATGCCCCAATTCTCACAGTGAATCAACTATCTAATTGTATCATGAATTTCATAATTTATTTATATTTTTTTCATTTAAAAATTCAACTGCCTGTTTTATAATGTTAAATAGTGCACAAGCATAAAACAACAATATTAATTAATTAAATTCCAGTACATGCTGTATGTAAAGTGTTTTGCTTGTGAATTCTTGATTTCATCAAAGAAGTTGGCAGCGAATGCATTTTGTAAGGACGGCCATGAAATATGATGAAACGCATCAGAAAAAGCTAGGAAGTGAACCTTGAGGTTAGAATATTTTATCACTTAAAATTGGCTCTTCTAATATGTTCAATCAAGTTTATTTCTTTATGCTTAAGAAATAATTATTAAAAGATAAATATATTACAGTGCTACCAAGAAGGCAGAACAAGGCCTGTATTTAATGTATCTCTGTGCATTTAACGTTTTGCTGGTCATTAAGTTAACTGGGGCAGTGCTTGTTTAAAACATGCTTGTTCAGAACAGGCCAATTGCTTGGTCTGTGGTGTTGCCGCTTGCAGCATTCTCGAGAACTGCTCATACAAAAAACAACAAAGTCGACACTGCACTTCCTTAGGTCCTGAGCAATACACCTGCCAAGACGTAGTTCAATGCATTCTCATGAACGGGTTCGTATGATATCGTACGAAAACGTATGCACAACATATGATACATATGATATCTTACATGAAATTACGGTGACCACCGACCTGTCACATGATCGGGACCTGTCACCTAACAGTTACGTTTAGCGGCCATTACAGTTAAGTTTATCCGAGAAAAGGTGACTGTGAGCTGGGTACCGGTCACCGTGACAGTGCACATGACGGTAATGATAGCGGCCCCGACAGTATCTCATATTATATTGTGTATCAGCTTGTTTCAGCTCTTCACTTAAATAGAATAGAATGTTTTATTGTCATTGGACAGCAGCTGTCCAACGAAATTTTTCTGCAGCTCACCCTCAGTGATCCACAAATAAAATGACAAGTACCCTTATAAAGGCAAAAGACACAGAATAAAAACAATAAATATAATAAATACAATAATAAAAAAGTCAGATATTTGAGAAGCAATGGAGGCAGACATTTGTATTCGCAGAAAGACTGCTATTGCACCATTATTTGTTAGTGTTCAGTTCCTTTATGGCACATGGGTAGAAACTGTTCAAGTCTGGATGTGTGGGCCTTCATAGACCTGTATCGCTTCCCAGAGGGCAGCAGGGTGAAAAGGTGATTGGCTGGGTGGGAGGAGTCCTGTGTGATGCTTTTGGCCCATCGCAAACATAGAGCCCTGTAAATGTCTTCTAGGGTGGGTAGTTGTGTGCTTATGATGCCCTGTGCACGTTTAATGACTCTCTGTAGCACCTTCCTGTCGCCCACAGTGCAGCTAGCAAACCACACCAGAATGCAATGAGAGAGGATGCTCTCCACAGAACATCGATAGAAGGACAGCAACAGCTGCTGTGCGAGATTTGCTCGCTGCAGGGTCCTCAGGAAATATAGCCGCTGCTGACCCTTCTTGACCAGAGAGGTGATGTTCACAGTCCATGTCAGGTCCTGGGAGATGTATGTACCCAGGAACTTGAAGTCAGTGACTCTCTCCACCATGTCTCCTTTGAGTAAAGAGGAGCAGGTTCCTCTCTTCTCCTCTTGAAGTCAATAATCAGCTCTTTTGTTTTGGTGGAGTTAAGTGCCATGTTATTGTCAGTGCACCACACAGCCAGTGTTTGTACAGTTGTAGGTGTACAGTGTGTACAGGATGGGACTCAGCAAACAACCTTGAGGTGCTCCAGTGTTGAGCATCAGGACTGGGGAGTGATAGGACCCTAACCTGACAGTCTGTGGACGGTCTGTTAAGAAGTCCCTGATCTATTTACAGGTGTTGGTGTTCACACCCAGGTCACGGAGTTTGTCCACCATTCTGCTGGGGATGATCGTGTTGAATGCAGAACTAAAGTCTGCAAACAGCAGCCTCACATATGAGCCGGGGCTCTCCAGGTGAGTCAGAGCAGAATGCAGAGCTGTGTTGATGGCATCCTCTGTCGACCTGTTGGCCCTGTATGCAAACTGATGTTGGTCCAGTGTGGGCAGGAGTGAAGACTGGATGTGGGCCAGGACCAGCATCTCAAAACACTTCATCACAGTTGAAGTGAGAGCAACAGGTCTATAGTCATTTAGGCTCATGATGGATACTTTTTCTTGACGCATCTTGGTACAGTGCATGTTGACAGAGACAGATTAAAGATATCATTTAATACCTCTGCCAGCTGATCTGCACAGTCCCGCAGCACTCTTCCTGGGATGCCATATGGGCCAGCAGCTTTACTGGGATTGATACTGCGGAGTACTCTCCTGACCTCCCCTGTGCTCACAGTGGGTGCTAGGTCGTTGGTGTTCGCTCGGAGTGCAGGGGCAGGCTCCACTTCAGACAACTCAAAGCGGGCGAAAAAGTGGTTGAGCTCAGCTAACAAGTTGCTGCTGTTGCTGGTGGTTGGGCCCTTGTTACCCTTGTAGTTGGTGAGTTGCTGAATACCTTGCCAAACACATTGAGGGTCACTCTCATTGAAGTGGCCCTCCAGTTTTTTCCCATAGGCTGCTTTTGCCTCTTCATTGCTTGATCTGAAGGCTGAGTTACGTTCACTCAGCAGTTTTTTGACATCACTGTTCATCCATGGTTTGCTATTAGGATAGCACCTGATCTCTCTATCGACAGTGACGTTGTTGATACAGTACTATGATAACGAAGCAGGCAGTTTATCATTTAGTCTTGAAGTAACACGCTTCAACAAAGCTATTAGTGAAAGATCCCAGCCCTATGGATGCTGAAGGCGCCACTCCATGCAAACATCCAAAGCTAGATTTTACACGGACTGCAGAGCAGCCGATAAGCCAGGCAGAGCTGAATAAATTGATTGTTAGGTATACTGTAGGCCAATCACTTCTATTTCATTGGGCCTTATATGGTAAAAAAAAAACACTGTTTAATGACTGAGACAGTTGTTATTTCATTTCAAGTATTAAAAGGGACTTTTGTACTACTGCTTGATTTGAAGGCCTGTTGCCCTGTTGATTACAATAAATAGGTCTAAAAATTATGTTTATTGTGTTTGACTGTTCAGTACTGTTCATATTTACATTTAAAAAGCAGATAAAAGTTACTTTCCCTAGTAACTAATTACTTTTGATATACAGTAATTGGTAAAGTAATTCAATTGCTTCTAAAAGAAGTAACTAGTAACTGTAACTAATTACAAATTTCCAGTAACCACCAACTAATCAAAGTATTCTCGTTTGCATAGAATCTGACATTCAGAATCATTCAGAATACATACGAGCGGTAATTCTGCCTATTTGTGTAAATTCAAAGTTTTATAGTTGCTAATTGCTTGGCTTACTATAGCATGGTTGTGCATAACGCTAGAACGACGTCTAGGACACTTTTCCTCGCGTCAATAATTAACAAGGATTGTCTACCTTGTAACAAACGTAATCAGAATCAGAAATACTTTAATAATCCCAGGGGGAAATTATTTTTGTTACCACTCCAGGTATACAAACAACAAATAAAAACAACATATATTATCAAGACTTTTAACATATATAATAAAAACAAATATACAGTAATAATATATAAAATATGAAATGTACAGTGTTAATGTGCAAATAGTGCAATAAAAAAGAGAAATGATTGTCTATGTTGAGATGATTTTAGTGCCATAAAAAAGAGAAGTGATTGTCTATGTTTGAGATGAGATGATTACAGAGAGGGGGTGTGTGACTCTCTGAGGGAGGTGTTGTAGAGTTTAATGACCACAGGCACGAAAGATTTCCTGTGGCGCTCTGTGGTGCATCTGGGTGAGAGGAGTCTTCTGTTGAAGGTGCTCCTCTGCTGGGCCAGTGTTTTGTAGAGAGGGTGGGAGACATTATGCAAGATGGACTGAAGCCTGGACAGCATCCTCCTCTCAGCCACGGTCGTCAGTGTGTCCAGCTCCTCCCCCACGACATCACCAGCCATCCTGATCACTTTGTTCAGTCTGTTGGTGTCTGCGACCTTCATCCCACTGCCCTAGCACGTGACAGCGAAAAAGATAGCACTGGCCACAACAGACTGATAGGACATCCTCAGCATCGTCCGGCAGATGTTAAAGGACCTCAGCCTCCTCAGGAAAAAGAGTCGACTTTGGCCCTTTTTGTAGACAGCCTCGGCGTGTCTAGTCCAGTCCAGTTTATTGTTTAAGTACACCCCCAGGTACTTGTACTCCTCAACAGTGTCCACAGGGAACCCCTGGATGGAAACAGGGGTCCCAGATGATTTCACCCTCCTCAGATCCACTACAAGCTCCTTAGTTTTTGTCACATTGAGCTGCAGATGGTTCAGCTCACTCCAGTCAGTCCTGTATTCATTCTCATCACCCTTTTCTATGCAGCCAACTAGAAAAGGTTGATGAGAATGAATACAGGACACATGTGTCGGGATTTCTCTGGCAGACAACTCATTTCATGCACAGAACACAGACTAGCTACAGCTAGAACAGCTACGTGTAAACGAAGAGCTCATTTCAGTTTCATTGACATGATTGTTCATACTGCTCAGAGAAATATACTAAAAACATAAACCTCCATTGCTTCTCTCCTACGCTGAATGCGCTCGGAATGGGGGGGGCTAGAAGGTAATATTCAGTTGGTTGTCATATACAATTTTACCGCTAGATGGGAGAAATTCTTCTTTAAGTTAGGCTATATTATAGGTTAACACTGAGTGGTACTCCATGTTTTAATGGTAAAAAAAATTAAAAAAAAAAAAAGGCCCCTTTTCTCCCTCCCCTTTTAAAGTTTTTTTTTTTGTTTTTGTTGTTTTGTTTTTTTTTTTTTTTTATTTTTTTTTTTTTTTTTTTTTTTTTTTTTTTTGTTAAATTGGCATCAGAGACTTCGGTGACAGGAATCCATTTTATTGGCTACTCAGCTTAAGCAAATTAGTGCACAAGAAGAAAAACGGTAGTGAGGAAAGCAAGCAAATGACTGTCAAGGCACACACAGAAGGCATTTCTCATTTTTCATCTTTAGCTCAACTGATCATTCCAATACACAGAGCTGTCAAAACTGGTCAAAATGGCATTCAACTGTTGAACTATTAGAAAATCTATTTTTGCACATGATGTCCATAAGAGGGCAAAAACATACAAAGAGACACATAACTACTTGTATAGGTATATTTATTTCAACATGGACATGTCTTTAAAAAATCAACATACCTACACATTACAAAATAAAGTAATAACTAGTGCTGTCAAACGATTAAACTATTTAATCGCATTGTCATAGTTAACTCGCAATTAATCGCATATTTTTATTTATTCTAAATGTCCCTTGATTTCTTTTTATTATTTTTTCTCATTTTAATGCTCTTATCAACATGGAAAAGTGGATCGGCTTGCTTTGTGCTTTTGTCACCTGGCTTTGACGGGGGTGGGAGGGATGGAGAATTGCCATCAGCTGTGTGCTTGGCCATCAGCTGTGTGTTTGGCCATCAGCTGTGTGCTGGGCCATCAGCTGTGTGCTCGGCCATCAGCTCTGTGCTTGGCCATCAGCTGTGTGCTTGGTCATCAGCTGTGTGCTTGACCATCAGCTGTGTGCTTGGCCATCAAGTTATGGGGTGCGGTTTGTAAAGCGGCTCACGCTAAAAATAACAGCAACATTTAGTCACATTTAGCTTCAAACAATGTTTAAAAAACTGGTATGAATTTTTGAGGGTCACTTTTTTGCACATTTACAACAATATTTGTCAACTTATAGTAAGTTAGTTAAATCCAAATATTAAATGTTACACCTAAATGTTAAATCTAAATGCTAAATCTAAATGTTAAATTTAAATCTAAATGTTAAATCTAAATATTAAATCTAAATCTAAATGTTACATCTATATCTAAATGCTGAATCTAAATCTAATTGTTAAATCTAAATGTTAAATCTAAATCTAAATGTTACATCTAAATGTTAAATCTAAATCTAAATGTTGAATCTAAATGTTAAATGTTAAATCTAAATGTTTCGGGTGAAACTAAATATTTAACTAATATGCAAATTCAAAATGCATCCCGAAACATTTATATTTAACATTTAACATTTAGATTCAACATTTATATTTATATTTAACATTTATATTTAACATTTAAATTTAGATTTAACATTTATATTTAGATTTAACATTTAGATTTATATTTAACATTTATATTTAACAATTAGATTTAGATTTAGCATTTAGATTTAGATTTAACATTTAGATTTAGATTTAAATTTAATATTTTAATATTTAATATTTAATATTTAATATTGTTGTAAATGTGCAAAAAAGTGACCCTTAAAAATTCATACCAGTTTTTTACACATTGTTTGAAGCTAAATGTGACAAAATATTGCCGTTATTTTCAGCATGAGCTGCTTTACAAATGGCACCCCATATAAAGTGGTATTTCAGACTGGACATGCTGTGATGATAGCTCAGTTCACAACCACAAAACACACACATCACTTTGGTCTTATCAATGGAACCATTTGGCAACTTTTTGAAAGTAAACTTTCCATTCAGAATCTTATTGCCATCCCTTTCGGCGTCTCACGCTCGCCATCCACTCAAAACGTAACGTTAGCCTACTACTCTTTGGCTGGCTCCAAGCCCAAACAAGTGTGTGTGGCATGCCTGTTTTGTTTCCGGTCTAGCTAGATCCGGTGTGGTGTTGTAGTTTTTCTAACATTACTAGTTGTTGCAACAGCATGTGAAAAAAAACTACAAAGTTTGCTAGGCCAAAAAGAACGTTAATCTTGCGATAAAAAAATGTACGCCGTTAAAATGGGTTTGTGTTGGTGCTAGACTGAGAACTGAGTACCGTGGCAAACAAGCTAGCTAAGTAGCCAGCTGGCTGGCCAGTAACTTAGTAAAATTGAACAACTTAATGTTTTATTCACACACTCGTACGTCACAGCGTATGAAAAGAACATTGGACATTTGTCACTGCACGTCATTGTTTACCCAGCAATACACCCGCCAAGTGTGAAGTAGATCGGCAGAACAGCTCTCAAGATATTCCAAGGAGAGGCAGACACACAGGCAGACAGAGATTCCTTGTTTTATAGTTAGATTCAGTTCAGACTTGTGAAATATTGGTGTTACAGTGCCATCCTTGTAGGATTATTTCAACATTAGATGTAAAATTGGCATAAAAGTCCCATAACGAGGTCCATGTCTGAAATACGCTTACCAGTTAGTTGCCTCTATTTTTATTTTTATCCTTTTCTCCTTTGTTCTCAGACTGAGCAGACATGAGCATAAGTTACCATCCCCCTCTTCTTCCACTCTTCTGATAAGAAATGACTGGGTTTGGTGGCGTTCAAATAGAAACACCCCCTGCCTCTGGTCTTGTTCACCCCTCAGTGTGATAACAGTCTCTAGAAATCACAAAGGCCAGAGTGCATGGAGGAGAGATTTCAAGTAGCGCTTGGAGACTAATCTCCACTCTGTGAGTGGGGGAGGAGCATGCAGGTAAGGCCGACTGGACTCAGGAAGAGCCACAAACACTCGCTTTACACAATCAGTTGAGAAAAAATACATTTGACTACATTAAAAAGGTCAGTCTGATTCTGCTAGCACTGCTGCCACATGTTGTTACTGTTTATGTCCAGTGGCAGAGTCCATAGCCACTTAACTGTCAGAAAATTAAAAACCTTGCCAGTACTACATGTTTTCTTCCTCTGCATTCTAGGCTACTTACTATCACAGGATGCAAAATGTCCACAGTCAGTTGAAATGTAGAGCAGGAATATGCAGACAGAACACTATGGGTGTAACTGGCAAAATTTAATATATTAAAAATGGCATGCCTTCACAGCAGTTAGGATGAATGAAAAGAGGGTTCAATTACAGTAGAGAAGCAATGGTAAAATAAAAATAAAAAAACATTCCTTTTTTACGGCCCAAATTTTTTTTAGTTAACTACATAAAAAAAAGGCAAAAAAGTATTTTAACTAATCAAATTTTTTCCAGGCTTGTGTTTGTTCAGTTATGAATATGCGGCTAGGGTTTGGGGCCATGGGAGTTACCCTTCCTATGAATATGAATGATGATAGACAAGCCAAACAAATATTTAAATGGGGGTAAACAACAAAATGGGCCCTGTATAATGTACATGTATAATGTACATGTATAATATACCTATGTGTTGTAAATATGAGTTTGAAGAAACAATTCTAGAATGGGGAGGGACAAGATGTTTTACTGGGTTCCATGTAAAAATTCCTGGGCAAATGAGATCTGGAATAAACCAAAGTTGCTCTAGTAAGAGCTGTTATGCTGTTTTTTTCAGATTTAAATATGTGGGACGCTGCTTTTGGAAGAAGAAAGTAGAATTTGTGCAATGTGTGATTTGTGGGAAATAGATAATAAATAGCATTTTGCTTTTTCATTTAATTAATACATTTATTTATAAAGCTAAAGGAAAGCTTATAGTTTGTCCAAAATATAATTGTTTCATCCTCTGCAATCTATGGCTTTGATTTATATTTTTCTCTCTGTGGAGATTTCGGCCTGATGGTGGGGCCAGGGCAAAGGTCAGGTCACCAAATCATTAGGATTCACTGTCTATGGTAAAGTACATATACAAACATGATGCAATGGGCCTTACATTTTCTTTGATTCTTCATTGATTTGTTTTTTTATTGATTTTTCTTTTGCTCTATAGAATATTGTGTCGTAATGCACATACCATTTGTTGTCTTTTTTACTCGAAACATTAAAAATGATTACACTTAAACTGTAAAGTTTGCCATGGCAATACCTTAATAATGGTCATGCCAATAAAACAAATTTGAGAGTGAGCTGAAACGTACAGTATGTCACTCATCACAGACTTCCACCCCACATTCTTCTTCTACATGAATAGTACATAGCCACTTAAGTATGTGACCCTGAAATTGTCCTCGTTTTGGAAAGAGAAACATGCTGTACCCGACATCTGCCAGCTCAACCATTTGCATTATTCAAAACACATTATGCAAGATATTCAGCAAGTGGGGAGCCACCTTTGCCCAGAGGAATTCCTGAGTAGACAAGCATCGTTGGGTGTGTGTTAGTGTGTGTGTGTGTGTGTGTGTGTGTGTGTGTGTGTGTGTGTGTGTGTGTATGCGTTTGTGTGTGTGTGTGTGTGTGTGTGTGTGTATGCGTTTGTGTGTGCGTGTGTGTGTGTGTGTGTGATAGAAATATCCATGGGTGGAATGCAAAAGGGCACTTTGGGGCACTCTGTACCCATTAGTCAGGACAGGAAGACAGGGACATGGCAGCAGTGGAGCACAAGAATAAGGGGACGATGGAGGGGGAGCAGACAGACAGGAAAAGACACGGAAGAAGGCCAAAAATAGGTCCCCAGGTTTTGGGATTTTTAAAGGGTAACAAAACGTATACACAATGATGGAAAAGCTGAAGTGGGCAAACATTGCTGAGAGGTTTGTTTTGTGGTTCCATACACAATGCGTCTAGGTGTGCACACTTGAGCTAAGTCCCTCAATGTGACATAAATTCTCCATCAAAGATATTATTTGCAGTATCACATATTACAGAGTATGCTGCAGACCAGCAGTTCTCCACACAGTGTTCCTGGAATTCAGATCTGGGCTTAAGGTGCTTTCAGGGAACCCCCCTGAGAGCTATCTGGGGTACACAATAAAATGGAGGAGGAGAAATGTTTCAAATTAAATTCATTGGAAATAATAACAGAGAAAGCAGTAGAATGAGTTTTTGACTCTCACCACAATAATTGTTTCTATATTTCAATAAAAAACAACTGCAACAAACATGCTCCTGTGGTCATAATATCATATAATGCCGCATTTATGCTGTATGTGCTTATTAGTGGTGTTTGACATGAAGATAAATAAAAAGAAAAGAAAACGTGGTAGTGTGGTGCAGAGCTGTCCTTAGTTTTTTTTTTTCTAATTTCTTTGTAGATTTTTTAAAACTTACTGGTTTTCAATTATTTATATTTCCATGTCTACAAACAGACATCTGTGACAACCACATTTTGTAAGATTTAGTCCCATTGTTTTTTTTTTTTGTTTTTTTTTGTCTACCTTGATTAGCTGCTTTAGTTGTTTCTGTTCCATCTTTTCCTGCTTTCCTCCCTTCACTCGCCAACCTTTTTCTAGGGTGTGTAATAAAACACTGTATGTGTGACAGGGTGGCTTTGGGGAGCGGACTAGAGAATGGCATGGAGATTAAATAGGCATCTCACTCCACCACACACCACACCAACTTTATTACAGGATGCTATAGGGCCATTCTGGAGAAATGGAGTGTGAGTGTGTGTGTGGGTGAGTGTGTGTGGGGGGTGGGCGAGGTTTTGCAGGATTCAATGTGCATTTGTGTACTGTGTGTGTAAATGCATGCAGTGCTTCAGGGTGAGGTCGAACACACACAGACACATCTCTGTGAATGTTTAAAATAATTACAGGCAGTTGAGCATGAACAGAATGGAAGTGTCACTTTGGGAAATTGTATTTTTATTTACTGTGCCAGGTCTCTTTACTTCATGTGATGCAGCATGAGAACTTTTATACTATGTCTGTGTTTGTGTGTTCATTTAAGTGTTTCTCCATGTACTGTATGTATTTTTTAACAATATTTGTATTGCATTTTTAATTGCAATTACAATTTTCAACATAAGCATGAATGTTCCTTTAGCCTCATTGCATTTCAAACAAAGGTCAGGTATATTACTCTTATATTTATTCAATTTAACAGGAGTTGTGTATGACTGCATTAGCCAATTATATTTGAGAAGCTTTAAATTAGAGTTTGCTGTTTTCTCTAATCCTTTTCTGAAATGTCCTCTTTTAAGTCCGCCCTCCATGTCTCAAGTCTAACTATCATTGTATTTTTTTAGAGCCAGAGCAATCCAGTTATATATTGATGAAATCAAACCCCTCTCATTGCAATTGTTTGTGATCATTTCTTCTAAGGATGAGAGGGCAGGAATCCTACGGCCAGCAGGTGACATGGAGAAAAAAAAAAAAAAGAAGACAAAAAAAATGTACTGTACTGTACAACACTGACTATACTCTTGCGAGATCTTGACTTTGTTTTGCGAGATAGAGTTTTATTTGCAATATCTCGAGTTTTATTTGCGAGAGTTCGCAAATCCAACAAACAAAGGTTAACCTTAGTAGCATGACATAATGATTACATCTCCTTGGATGTCTAAATACATCCATCGTTTATTTTGATAAGCATTACTAATTTATACATGCCAAGTGAAGTGTTATAATGAACATTGTGGTTGACTGTTGATGTCAATGACTGCAGGCTAACCTTAGTAGCTAGCGCTACTAGCTAGCTACTAAGGTTAGCCTTATTGTTTGTTGGATTTGCGAGATCTCGCAAATAAAACTCGAGATATCGCAAAACAAAGTCAAGATCTTGCAAAAGTGTTTGTCCCCAGTACATGATTTTTGTTTTTGTTTTTTCCCTTTGTTTTTAATTTTTATTTGTTTGGTTTTTTTCTTCATGTCACTTCCGGGGCTCCGTAGAATCCTGACTGATTGTTTTTTTCTATAGAAGAAATAAAGTTCCTCACTTGGAGAGTTTCTTGGAAGGTTATACATAAGAGAGATTTCGTCAAGTGAGAGAAGAGCAATGTCTTTTTTTTCTTTTTGGCAGTACAGTGCATTGAGAACACGCCTGACATTATGAAATTCTTGCTTTCCCTTCACAAATCCATTTCAGTCATCCTCCACAATACTTGGAAGCACACCCTCTAGCCTTTTCGCCAAACTTTTTCACCAGGATTTTTGTATCAGTGTTTATTAAACTTATAGGTTGCATATTCTTACATTTAGTGTTAGGTTTTCCTGGTTTTGGAAGCAGGATGATTAAGACCTCTCTCATTGAGGCTGAGAGATAGCCTTTCTTGTAGGATTCTAAATGCATCTCATAAAGCAGAGTTGCCAATTTATCTTTTAAGTATTTATATAAGTCACCTGGGAGGCCATCTGGCCCTGCTGCTTTCCCAGCCTTCATTGCACCTATAGCTTCTAATATCTCAAGCGTGTTTAAGTTTATCCAGGCCTTTTTTACTTTCCTCACAGATTTGGGGGATATTAAGGCTGCGTCTCATTTCTCTGTCTTACCCCTTCCCCTTACCCCTTCCCCTTAGTTTTGCGCGTTCATGTGAGAGTAAGGGCTGTCCCAATACTCATTTTGATCTAGGGGTAAGGCTAAGGGGAAGGGCTAGATACCCCTTAGAGCCAAGCAAGGACGCAAGCTTACTTGGCCAGCCAGGGGTATCCAGATACGTTACACAACAAGGATCGATGGCTGCCAGGTCGACCAGAGAGACCCATAAATGTAAGTGTTAACTAATATGTGTTAACTGATAACAGTGCATAACACTACTTGCTTTGGAGACATCGATACGTGCTTTACATATACCGTCCTTTATGACACACAGGGACGGGGGGAGAAACCCAGCAGCTGATCCACTTTCGGGCTGAAAACGATCAGTAATCATTTGTAACTCATTCCTGTTCATGTACCTGTACGTTGTTGTTGGTTATGATACAGGACACTAATGAAAGCAATGGGGTTGGAGGGAAAGGTTACTGGCCAACAGGCATCAGACTGGGGTCTGGAATTTCAGAATAGCTGTAGTTTTTTGTTTGTTTGTGGTATTGTGGGTCTTTGTTTGTGACAGTGTATTTTATACATTTGAGTGCCTTGTTTATGTGTGTGACATGTAAGTTATGGTTCTAATAGTTGATAATGGTTCTGTAATATAATATATTTTTATATAATGTTTTTGCCTGTTATGTTTAAAATAAATATATGGAATAATATGGAAATAAAGACAGTTTTTTGTTAACAAAGAAAGTGTTTCTGAACATCAATGACATTCAAAACAGTGATAACATATATACAACACACGATGCAGTGTGTATAGAAATATTTATTGCAAACAGACTTAAGTATGTATGATGATGTAACCAAGTGGCGTCTCATTTCATAGGGGTATGTTTTCACCCCTACCCCTTACCACTTTTTTCGAGGGACAAGGGCTAGGAGTAAGACGAAGGGATAGGGGTCAGGGGAAGGGGTAAGATGAGAAATTAGATTTAGCCTAAGTTTGTTTAAAATCTCAGTCTGGACATCCCCATTAGTAATGTACTTTGATTTGTAGAGATTTTGATAAATGCCTTAATGGCTTCACCATCTAATTGTGGCCGTTGTCTGGGATGTGTTAAACTCAAAGTGAATATCAATTTGTTTTCCCACAAACTGCTGCTTTTTTTAAACAGTTTTAATCTGTTTATAACCTGTTTAACTTTGGTCAGTATATGCAGACCTCTACAGTTCCATGAAATATATTCCATTAAAATATCTGTCATTTTTTACAGTGGGTAACAATAGAAAAGCTGAAATAACCAACATTATGAAATACCCTTTTTGTTTTGCTCTGCATATTGGTGACCCTCCTCATTTAATTGTTTCATCATGTTTTGAGACTGCCATGGAGGATACAAAATGAAGACATTAAGGTTAATGAATAAAGTTGGTACCTTAATAAACAGACAGAGAATTCCCCTAACCCCAAACATTTATTTGAACATACGGGCAGCCCTAATCCCTTCGAAATCTTCCTTTTAATGCTTGAAACAGGTCCACACCGTAATGAGGAACCGCTCTTTAGATTTTTCTTAAAAATCCTGTTTACGTCGCTGGCTAAATTAAAATTAATCCACATCATGGGCGTAAATCTGATCTAACAGTAGGGGGGGACAATAAACATAAAATTTCTGAAGAGCAATTTTTGAAGGGGACACAAATAATACAGCCATTTATACTCGTAGAGGACGTGTACAAAGAGGAAAGCCTTAATACTATCATTAGTGTAGCATGGAGACTACCATTATCCTTCTTTTCACTGTTTCTCTTGATTAAATGAAAAAGCTGACCGAATTGACCAAAATATTCTTCTTTAAAACCATTTTATTTGATAAGTTGTTTACAATCAAGCCACAAAAATACCTTAACACATTCAATTCAATTCAATTTTATTTATAGTATCAAATCATAACAAGAGTTATCTCGAGACACTTTACAGAGAGTGTAGGTCTAGACCACACTCTATGAATTCCAAAACCCCAACAATTACAGTAATTCCCTCAAGAGCAAGCATTAGCAGTGGCTGTTGTGACAGTGGCAAGGAAAAACTCCCTTTTAGGAAGAAACCTCAGCAGACCCAGACTCTTGGTAGGCGGTGTCTGATGGGGCCGGTTGGGGGTGTGATGAACAGTGGCAAATAATAGTCATATTAAAGATAATGGAACAGTGACTTCGAAGGTCATCGTGGAAGTTCATGTCATAGCAGGGCACATCGTGTCATACTGAGTAGTGCAGTCTCTTATACCGGATCCTGACTACTCTGTGCATATGAACATCACAGCAGGGCGTTGCGGGATGTAACGTGGCACTGCAGAGCATGGGTGGATGCGGCGGACACAGCACGACGCAACAGGACGCGGCCGGGAATTGCAGAGAATCGCAGAGCAAAGCTCGGCGAAGAAGAAACATAAGGACTCCGGGGAGTAAACTCCCCAGAGCTAGGTTAGTAATAAGCATTTCTGGGACAGCATGCATACAAAAGGAAACAAGTGAAAACAGAGATGAGAGAGCAGCTCAGTGTGTCATAGGAAGGAAGGAACTTCCCCGGCAGTCTAGAATTATAATAGCATAACTAAGAGAGGCAGGTTAAAGAGAGGTGCCTGGTCGGGATAGAACTCTCCCCAACCGGATCGGGCTGTACTGGCCTGCCTCCCTCTACTCTCGCTATATTATTGATTATATGATAAATAAAACTGATGACTACGAAGAGGAGCAGATGGGCCGGTTAGGTGGACGCTGCAACTCCTCACTCCTTAACTATAAGCTTTATCAAAGAGCAGGGTTTTCAGTTTACTCTTAAATGTGGTGACGGTGTCTGCCCCTCAAACCCAAATTGGGAGCTGGTTCCACAGGAGCGGAGCCTGATAGCTGAAGGCTCTGGCCCCCGGTCTACTTTTAGAGACTCTAGGAACCACAAATAGCTCTGCATTCTGGGAGCGTAGTGCTCTACTAGGACAATAAGGTACTAAGAGCTCTTCTAGGTATTATGGTGCTTGACCATTTAGAGCTTTGTAGGTCAGGAGTAGGATTTTAAATTCGATCCTAGATTTCACAGGAAGCCAGTGCAGAGAAGCCAATACAGGAGAAATATGATCTCCTCTCTTAGTTCTCGTCAGAACACGCGCTGCAGCATTCTGGATCAGCTGGAGTGTCTTAAGGGACTTATTTGAGCAAACTGATAGTAAGGAATTGCAGTAATCTAGTCTAGAAGTAACGAATGCATGGACTAGTTTTTCAGCATCGTTTTGAGACAGGATATTCCTAATTTTGGCAATGTTACGAAGATGGAAAAAGGCTGTTCTTGAGGGTTGTTTTAAGTGGGCATTGAAAGATATAGCCTGATCAAACATTACTCCTAAATTTCTGACAGTAGTGCTGGAGGCCAGGGCAATACCATCCAGAGTAGCTATATCTTTAGATAATGAAGTTCGGAGGTGATTTGGTCCCATCACAATAACTTCAGTTTTGTTTGAGTTTAACATCAGGAAATTGTAGGTCATCCAGGATTTTATATCTTTAATACACGCTTGAAGTTTAGCTAACTGACCACTTTCGTCTGGCTTAATTGAGAGATATAATTGGGTGTCGCCTGCGTAACAATGAAAGTTAATTGAGTGTTTCCTAATAATATTACCTAGAGCATATATAAGGAAAATAGAATTGGTCCAAGCACTGAGCCTTGAGGAACGCCATGGCTAACTTTAGCGTACTTGGAGGGTTTATCGTTAATGTTAACAAATTGGGATCGCTCAGAGAAATAGGACTTAAACCAGCTTAGTGCGATTCCTTTAATGCCAACTAAGTGTTCCAGTCTCTGTAACAGGATGGTATGGTCAATAGTGTTGAATGCAGTACTAAGATCTAATAAAACAAGTATGGAGACAAGTCCTTTGTCAGCAGCAATAAGAAGGTCGTTAGTAATTTTCACCAGTGCCGTCTCTGTGCTATGATGCATTCTAAATCCTGACTGAAAGTCTTCAAATAGATTGTTCCTATGTAGAAAGTCACAAAGTTGGTTAGCGACTACCTTCTCAAGGATTTTGGAGAGAAAGGGAAGGTTAGATATAGGTCTATAGTTGGCTAAGACTTCAGGATCGAGGGTAGGTTTTTTCAGAATAGGTTTTTTCACAGCTATTTTAAATGACTGCGGTACATGACCTGTTAATAAAGACAAATTGATCGTGTTTTATATTGTGGTGTTGACCACAGGTAGTGCTTCTTTAAGTAGCCTCGTTGGAATAGGGTCTAAAAGACAGGTAGTTGGCTTGGCTGAAGAGACCTTTAACATTAATTGTTGAAGGTCCATAGGATGAAAGCAGCTTAAGTATGTATCAGGTCTTATCGTTCTCTCCAGTCCTCTTGCGCCCAATGGTGAGCTGTTAGAAGTTGAGGGCGAAAGGTGATGAATTTTATCTCTAATTCTTATAACTTTATCATTAAAGAAGGTCATGAAGTCGTCACTACTCAGAGCTACAGGAATAGATGGCTCAGTAGAGCTGTGGCTATCTATCAGCCTGGCTACAGTGCTGAAAAGAAACCTTGGGTTGTTCTTATTTTCTTCTATTAGTGTTGAGTAATAGACTGATCTGGCAATTCTGAGGGCCTTCCTATAGGTTTTCAGACTATCTTGCCAATCCACACAAGATTCTTCCAGTTTAGTGGAACGCCATTTACTTTCAAGTTTTCGTGAGATTTGTTTTAATTTGCGAGTTTGGGAGTTATACCAAGGTGCTAATTTCCTTTGCTTCATCGTCTTCTTTTTGAGAGGAGCGACCGAGTCTAAAGTTGTCCGTAGTCAGGCCGCAGCAGCGTCTACGAAGTTATCAAGTTATTTGGGAGGGACTAAAGTTAACATGAAGGTCCTCTGTTATATTAAGGCATGACATTGACTTAAGTGCTGTTGGAATATCTTCCTTAAATTTTGTTATAGCACTGTCAGATAGGCATCTAGTGTAGAAACTTTTATTTAATTTCTTATGGTCTGGTAATAGGAATTCGAAAGTCATTAAAAAATTATCTGATAATAAAGGATTCTGCGGAAATACTATTAAATCTTCAATTTTGATTCCATATTCTAGCACAAGGTCGAGGGTGTGGTTAAAACGGTGCATGGCCTGATGCACATTCTGACTGAAACCAATTGAATCTAGTAGTGAATTGAAAGCAGTACTAAGGCTATTGCGGTCATCACCACATGGATATTAAAATCACCTACAATAAGTACTTTGTCTGATTGAAGGACTATGCTTGATAAGAACTCAGGGAATTCCGATAAAAATTCTGAATACGGACCGGGTGGGGTAAACAACAACAAATATAATTGGCTGTACCGTTTTCCACGTTGGGTGTTGAGGATTAAGAACAAGGCTTTCAAACGAGTTATAATTTAGTTTAGGTTTAGGATCAATTAACAGGCTTGAGTCGAATATGGCTTATACCGAACTCCCCCTCCTCGGCCTGAGCCTCGTGGAATTTGAGTATCATTATGACTGGGAGGAGTGGCTTGATTTAGACTAACATATTCATTGTGGGTCAGCCATGTGTCGGTGAGAAAAAATAAATCAATTTGGTTATCTGATATCAATTCGTTTACCAATATTGCTTTAGAAGACATAGATCTAATGTTTAATAGTCCACATTTGATTTTCCTATTCTGTTCTGTCAGTGCAGTGGTTGTTTTAATTCCAATTAGGTTGTTGAGTATAGCACCTCTTTTGTTTATGTTAATCGATCTCAGTCGGGGAACAGACACCGTGGTTATGGGATTATGAACGGGTGGTTGTTCCAAAGGAGCAAGCACAGAGGAGCACAGTCAATCATAGTTCTGAGTGTGCAAGGCGTGGTGCAAATTCTCACGGAGCACCTGGTTTCCGCGTGTATTGGGATGGGTCCCATCCCTGCTGTACAGGGAGCCACGTTTCCAAAACAGATTAAAATTGTCAATAAAACCTAGCTTGTGAATGCTGCATGTAAGCTGGAGCCAGGTGTTAAGGGAGAGTAGCCTGCTAAAAAGGTGTGATCCGCGACCTAGAGATGGAAGTGGGCCCAAGATAAAAACCGACTTCCCAGTGCTTTTTAAAGCCTCAATGAGAGTGGTAAACTCTTTCTTTGTGCGTTCGGATTCCTGATAGGACATGTCGTTGTGTCCACAGTGGACCACGATGCGTTTAATAGAGGTCAGGAATGAGGGTGTCAGATCCACAACTTTAGCCAGGATGTCTGCAACTTTGGCTCCAGGAAAGCAGTGTGTGACAGCATTATGAAACGTTAAATCTCTGGTGATGGAGTCACCAATAATTACTGTGGTTGGGAGGAAGAGCGGACGAGGGGTGAGGAGGTGTGGATGGCCGGTGACGGGAGCAAAACAGTCAGTGTCGGTTACAATTTGACAAGAGAAAGAAGAGGACGATTGCTTACCGTTCGGTTGGGGAGGTTGTTTTTGAGGAACGTTGTCGTTTGGCCGGTCCAGGCAGTGTAGACCACCAAATCGTCTGGCTACCGCGTCCATCAGAAGCTGTAGCCGTGGGGTAGCGGACCTCTTCTGTGGCGGCGGCTGGTCAGTCTGCTTTGAAGCGGGGCGAGGCCGGTGAACCGCGTTGGCCGCTGCTAGGTCCGACTCCGACAGGGCACTGAAACGGTTGGAGAGGTTGAGGGCAGGAGGCGATGGAGCCCTACTCGAGGCTCTCTTTTGGCCGCGAACCACCTCAGTCCAGGGTGGCTTAATGATCGGTGTCGAGCAGGGAGATAGGTGTCGGCTGGCGGTTGGGTCCCATAGCGCGGTATCCTGAAAGGCCGCCGTGAGCGATGAGATCCGGAACGACTGGTTATGAGCCACGTCCAAGCAGGCGATTGAACTGCCTGAGGTTAAAAAAAAGTTACCCAAAACTGAAAAATAATGTACATTTCAGAATTTTACAAAAAGGCCTTTTTCAGGGAACAAGAAATGGGTTAACAACGTAAAGCTGTTCTGCAGCAATAGAGGTTGATCAAGCTTTGAAAGTTGGTGCTACCAATTCCCACAGGTGTTCCAACTTGTCTGGATTACTTACAAACCCCTCTGTTTGTATAAAAGGATTGTTGGAACACACTGTGGTACCGTACCCTCGTGAGCATTATTTGAACAGTATTGTACTGCAGAAAGTAGTGTCTTGCCATAAAAATGGTGGGAAAAAGGCACTTAACAATGGAAAAGAGACAGACCATCATAACACTTAAGAATGTTGGTCTTTCCTACAGAGAAATTGCGAAGAAAGTCAAGGTGTCAGTGAGTACAGTATTCTTCACCATCAAAAGGCACTTAGAAACTGGAGGAAACTCTGACAGGAAGAGGTCTGGCAGACCCAAAGCCACAACAGAATGAGAAGACAAGTTTCTGAGAGTCAACAGCTTTCGGGATAGGCGGCTCACAGGACAACAGCTTCAAGCACAGCTTAATAGTAATCGTAATAAGCAAGTCTCAGTTTCAACTGTAAAGAGAAGACTTCGAGCTGCAGGTTTGATAGGTCGAGTTGCAGCAAGAAAGCCATTGCTAAGACGTCAGAATAAGAAAAAGAGGCTTGCCTGGGCCAAGAAACACTGCCAATGGACTACTGAAGACTGGAAGAAGGTGGTATGGACTGATGAATCAAAATTTTAAATCTTCGGTTCATCACGCAGGATTTTTGTACGCCGTCAAGTAGGCGAAAGACTTCAAACTCAAAAGAAGTCCTTACCCCACCTGAAGTCCAAAAGGTTGTGGTGGAACATATAGTTAGGAGTGGAGATGAATGCACATATGAGGCTCAGAGCATTTTCAGGAAAAACAGGAACAATAGTGAAGCAGACTATGACACATGGCGGTCTAATGTCGAACTGATTCTGAAGGACCCAGCCATGTCAGACCTGCACAGATCTAGAAGAATACTTGATAGCCTCCTGCCACCAGCAGCTGATGTAATCAAGCATTTAAGTCCTGAAACTCCACCTTCAACTTAACCTTCAAGCTGTTGGATTCAGCTTTTGGCACAGTTGAGGATGGAGATGAACTTTTCGCCAAGTTCAACACCTTCTCAAGCAGTTCTGCAGAGGATGTTGGGAGCCTGATTGCAGACCTACAATTAGAACAGAAGAAAATGAATCCTCTATCCTTTGCTGAGCTACTTCTGCTACTTCATACCAAAGAAGACAAGTGCACTGCAAAAGCTACACATATGAAGCAACATTTGGGTGCTTCCAAACAACGTGTGCTCTCACACTCACAGAGAGCATGGATGTTGAGTGAAAGTGAACCAGATGTTGTGTCTCTCACCACTGAGACACAAAAGCTCAAGAAGCAGATAGCTGAGCTTCAGAGACAACTGACAACTTCCATTACACGATGCCAGAAGTCAAAGAAAGAATTCCAGAAGGAAACAACTGAAACCACCCCTACACGGGAGCAAAGGAAATCAAGCAATGCTATTTCTCAACCTCAAACAACCACCAACAAAACACAAAGGGGTAAGCCTAAGCCATGGTGTTGTTTCACGTGCGGTGATGATGGCCACATAGCATCTGCTTGTGATAATTAACCAAACTCTGTACTCGTCACCACCAAACGCAAGCAGTTAAAGGAGAAACAACGCTTGTGGGAATCCCAAAATCCATCTGCAGCTTTAAACTAGAGTCAGTTCCTGTTGTGGGACAACCAGGAACTGAAGCGAAACTGAAATGTCCCAAACCGAGACATGTCGCATTAAAGTGTCAAAAAGCTGGGAGACAGACAATACTCAGTGGCGGCGCCAGATATGTTCTTTTGCTGGTGCTTTGGGGTTGCTGGACGTTTCAGTGAGGGTGCTCTGAAATTTTGAGTTTCCCTTGACACAAATAGCCTAACATTACACACACTCGCGTAGATGCCCATCCACCTCCGCCACGGTTTACTAAGCGAGCGAACGAGAAAGACTGATTTAAAGTTGCCAATACAACAGCACCATAGAACTCTGATTAGCCCACCAAACATATTTCAAATACCAGCCAACAAACCTGGTTCAAACAATCATTACTGCAGCTCTCATACTTTGCTCAGAAGAGTTATGCAGCAGGCCAAATACACCACACATAGCCAAGCACACACATAAAAACGCGCATGTATCCTCACACAGTTTTCACACTTGCACGTATGGTCAAAATAATGTAGTCATATCTGTAGTGACTTAGGCTAATATATCTAAATAAGCCACTGAGGGCGAACACGTTTTCTGGGTTAAAAAATAAACCGATGTCCAGTGCGCTGTATAACTTTAGATTCAGTGATCCATTTATTCACATTTCTGTAAAACACATGTTCACTGTAATGTTCTTCTACGAGACAGAGAGAGTAAAGTTCTTGCATGGACCCCTATCAGCTGACTCACCCACTGTAGCCTGGCTGTGCGATCCCCTGGTCTAATGTCATTTACAGCAGGGTGACGTTAAGCATCCTTAGCAGCAATCACAGCCGTGGTCAGGTCATCTTCCTCCGGCCGCTTTTCTTCATCCCGGTCTGTGACAAGTTCACCATATCTCTCAGTCATTTACAGGTTTTGATAAAGTCTCCACACCTTGACGTTTAGGGAGTAAAAAACGATCCATTGCTAGCGTTAGACGCACTTCTCTAATCCTAACGGCTCCAAATATATACTTCTTCTTCTTTGTGAATATGTTACTGCGGAAGTAAGGTCAAAAGTTCAATGTGTGCTGCACCCTTTGGCCGAATACGATCACCTGTGTTTTTTAGCCTAAAAATAATCGGTTTGTTTTATTAATGTATTTATTCATTTTTCAAATATAAATTATACTATTTACACATTAACGATTTTTTATTTATTTATAAATCAACCACAGCAATTTCTTGGGGGTGCTAAGGGGGTGCTATGGCAAACCTAGGGGTAGCTACAGCACCCCCTAGCCCCTACCTGGCGCCGCCACTGACAATACTCCCTAAGGGATTAATAGGTGCAAAGTGTACTGCGCAAGTCAATATAGCAGGTAAATCACAGCTTATTATTATTGCTTATTAGATACTGGTTCACAGGTCACTACAGTTTCCCTGACCTTTTATGAGCAACACCTAGCGGAACAGCCTATTCATTCCCTAGACGATTTGCTAGGAGTAGAAGGTGCTAACGGTCAATCTGTCCCTTATATAGGCTACATTGAAATGAATGTTACCTTCCCAGAAGAGTTTCTTAAGAAAGATATTGAAGTGCCTACTTTAGCACTGGTTGTACCGGATGTTAAAACATACACAGAATCCCTAGTTCTAATAGGAACAAATACTCTTGATGTGCTTTATGATCAATACTCAAAGTCCAAATCCCATAACCACCAGTCGCCTCTTTTTGGTTACAAGGCAGTTTTAAAAACCTTAGAACTAAGGCAAAAGCAAACCACAGATGGTAATCTTGGGTTGGTGAGATCTCAAAGCAAAGAACATGCAGTTATTCCTGCAGGTCAAACAGTGGTCTTGGAAGGGTCAGTCACCTCACATGGCCTTCATTCAGACAAATGGGTTGTAGTGCAGTATCCAATTATGTCTTCCTTACTGGGTGGAATAATAGTTAAAAGCTGTCTATTTACCTTACCAACACGTCAGCCCTGTCATCTACCAGTTGTGCTTACAAATGAGACTGAACGTAATGTAACTATACCACCAAGTTGTGTGATAGCTGAGTTACATGTCGTGCAGAGTGTACATTCAAAAGAACAAAGTGTATCAAGTCCTGGTTCAGCAGTCTATGGACACACACCTGATCAAAAGTCAGAACTTGCCTTCAACTTTGGTGAGTCTCCAATACCCCAGGAGTGGAAGGAACGCATCACTGAAATGCTTAAAGGGATGCCAGAGGTCTTTGCTCAACATGAGCTAGATTTTGGACGGACTCAACAAGTGAAACATCACATCAACCTGACTGATGAAACGCTGTTCAAACACAGAGCACGACCGATTCATCCTAAAGACCTTGATGCTGTTCGTACACATCTCCAAGTGCTCCTGGAGAGTGGAGTTATCAGAGAGTCAGAATCTTCCTTTTCTTCCCCCATAGTGGTTGTAAGAAAGAAAAATGGTGACGTCCGGCTATGCATCGACTACCGGAAATTGAATCTCCAGACAGTCAAAGATGCATATGCCTTACCCAATCTTGAGGAGACATTTTCAGCTCTAAATGGCTCAAAATGGTTTTCTGTCCTAGATCTGAAGTCTGGATATTATCAGATCAAATTCAAAGAAGCAGAAAAGCCCAAAACTGCTTTCACCTGTCCCTTGGGGTTTTGGGAATTTAAGTGTATGGGAGACATTAATCTCAAAGAAGTACTTGTCTTCCTGGACGATTTGATCATATTTTCTGAAAATTTGGAAGAACACGAGAGTCGTTGGCTACGCGTTCTTGATCGTCTAAAGCAATTTGGATTAAAACTATCGCCTGAAAAGTGCAAGTTCTTTCAGAAATCCGTCCGCTACTTGGGACATATAGTGTCAGAGAACGGTGTAGCAACAGACCCTGAAAAAATCCAAGCTTTAAAAACCTGGCCAAGACCAAAGAATCTAAAAGAGTTAAGATCTTTTCTCTGATTTTCTGGTTATTATCGCAGATTCGTAAAAGGCTACTCCTGGATAGTTAAAACACTGAATGATTTCACTGCAGGATACCCACCGCTTCGCAAAGGTGCCAAAGTGAAAGAGACAAGCAAGTGCTACTTCCATCCCAAAGAGCCCTTTAACGACCGCTGGACACCTACTTGCCAACAAGCGTTCACCTCAATCATTGACAAGGTAACCACTGCCCCTGTCCTGGTTTTTGCTAATCCTAAACTACCATATGTTATTCATACAGATGCTAGCATCACAGGGTTAGGCGCCGTACTGTACCAAGAGCAGGAGGGACAGATGCGTGTCATTGCATTTGCTAGCAGGGGGTTGTCACACAGTGAGTCTCGATATCCGGCACATAAGCTTGAGTTTTTTGCGCTTAAATGGAGTGTGACAGAAAATTTTAATGATTAGCTCTATGGCAGTCAGTTCACTGTTGTAACAGATAGTAATCCATTGACTTACCTGCTCACCACGGCTAAACTTGATGCTACTAGTTATAAGTGGTTGGCAGCTTTTTCTACTTTCTCATTCAATTTACAGTACAGAGCAGGAAGACAAAATCTGGATGCAGATGGTCTCTCTAGGTGCCCTCAACCAGAGTTGGTGAACGACCACTCATCCCAGAAGGAGCATGAGTGCACCGACCAATTTGTGCAACGTCACCTATCAGATGATGGGAGTCCTGACTATGGTGATGAAGTGGTTAAAGCTATCTGTGAAAGACATCTGGTCCACCAAGAGACGCAAGACTGTCCGAGCCTTACTTTAGTTGAGTCTCTTGCACTGTATCCAGATGCTGTACCTGACTATTTTGAGAAAGAAGAGTCTGGGTTACCAGTCATACCTCAGCTAACAGACACATAATTAGCTGAAAAGCAAAGAACTGATTCAGTCCTGAGAGAAGTAATTCTCCAGATGAGTTGTGAGAAAAAACGCCTTCTACAGTAAGATGTGAGCTTCCTGATCTTCCCTTTCTCTTGCGGGAATGGACTCGCTTAGAGCTGAGGAATGGAGTCCTCTACAGAAGAAGGCAGGACAAAGATAACACCACTCATCAGTTAGTCTTGCCAGAATAACTTGGAATTGCTGTTTTAAAGAGCTTGCATGATGATGTAGGTCACATGGGTATAGAAAGAACCCTTGATCTAATAAGGTCCATATTCTACTGGCCGAAGATGGCCGCTGATGTTGAATGAAAAGTCAAAACATGTAGCTGTTGCGTGTGTTGAAAAGCTTTACCTGAAGAAGCCGCACCATTGGTCAACATCCAAGTCACCAGACCTTTGCAGCTAGTCTGCATGGCCTTCCTTTCTATCGAACCTGATAAAAGCAACACCAAGGATATTTTAGTGATAACTGATCACTTTACTAAGTATTCAGTTGCTATTCCCACACCTAATCAGAAAGCCAGGACTGTCACCAAGTGTTTGTGGGAGAATTTCTTTGTACATTATGGTATTCCTGAAAGGCTTCATAGTAACCAAGGTCCAGACTTTGAATCTCGCACAATTAAGGAACTCTGTGAAGTCTCGGGCATTCAGAAGATAAGGACTACACCGTACCACCCCAGAGGAAACCCTGTGGAACGTTTTAACAGAACTTTGCTTAATATGCTTGATACTTTGGAGGAACAAGACAAAACGCACTGGAAGGATTTTGTTAAGCCCCTTGTGCATGCTTACAACTGCACCAGGAATGACGCCACAGGATTCACCCCGTATGAGCTAATGTTTGGGCGTCAGCCCAGATTGCCCATCGACTTAGCTTCCGGCTTACCTGTAAAGGACAATCCATCCAAGTCCCATTCCCACTATGTTCATAACTTAAAATCTCACCTGCAAGAGAGCTACGAAATAGCTTCACCTAATGCACTCAAGATCGCAGAGAAGAACAAAACCAGATTCGACAAACACGTTACCAATTCCACACTAGACATTGGTGATCGTGTTTTGGTAAGAAATGTTCGCCTGCGTGGGAAGCATAAGTTGGCGGACAAGTGGGAGCCCATGACTTATGTAGTTGTGAAGCAAGCAGTTTTCACTGTTAGACCAGAAACAAAAGACGGTCCTCTGCACACCTTGCACAGAGATCTCTTACTTCCCTGTGGATTCTTACCTGTCACAGAAGTCACTCAATCAAGTCTTGTCGAAGACTCCCCCAAGACGAAGAACACGATACAGTCCACCTGATCCTGATGAAGATCCAGAAGATGATATAGAATGTCCAGATATCGATACCCAAGATCATTGTCTTGAAGTTCTACCGGTCCGTGAAACTAGGTTTTCTACAGTTTATGAAACCTTTACTCCAAAAGAAATGGTGGATATAATACCTTTGGATGGGCCTGTTGCAGCTCAAGATGATGACTCACCTGTTGCAGCTCCAGATGACGACTCACCTGTCGAAGTTCCAGATGACGAATCCTCTGTTGAAGCTCCACATGACGACTCACCTGTCGAAGGTCCAGAAGGCAACCTGCAAGTTAAGGCTCTAGATAACTCACCTGTATCCGTCCATCCGAAGGAAATTCAAGCGGAAACTTTGGAAGTTGATCCATTAGAAGAACCCCACGACGGTCGGCTCGGCAGAGAGATAAGCCTGATAGACTTACCTATTCCCAGTATGGAAACCCTCTGATTTCAGTTGTCCAGTCTCTATTTCAAGGCATAAATACAGCTCTTATCAACACATTGACTGGAATGGAAATGGAAGACAGTTGTGGAAGACTCTGTCGGCCCATGCGAGGAGATAACAGGGACATTAACACCTAAATATAAATGCATAAGTCATCTAAACACTTGGAAAAGTCCGTTGGGAACTGTACCGCTGCTAGGGAGCCTTGAGGGATTTTCTTTGTGTGGGATTTTCGTCGTGCTTTATCTGACGTGAAACTTGGTCAGGTTTTTTGGGTTCCTTGGAAAGATTTGAAGTTTGATGGCGAGCCACCCAACTAGAACTACAAGGTCTTAAAGGACTGTATTTTATTTTATGCCATGGACTAAAGAGAAGAGCGAGACCCTTGTAAAGAGACACTTTTGAATATTGTATTTTATTTATTTTATTTTCATTGTATACACTATATAAACACCTTAGGCTACTTAGAGGGTGCACCCTAGGGTTTTATATTCATGCTGTATACTATTCATGCCCACAAATATATAAATATTTTCATTCTTTCTTTAAAAATTGTGTCATTACGGTTATTGTTTCACTACTACTTACTACTACTACATTACTACTACTTATGTAAATCTTCTGAAATCTAGTCTAGATAAATAAGCTACATTGTAGACATTTAATAAATGCTACACCCTGGTATGCGCCCTAGTTGGTCAGGGGTTCATCCTACAGCAAGATGATGACCCAAAACATAAGTCCAAGCTATGTCAGAACTACCTTAGCAAAAAAGAACAAGATGGTAAGCTTAAAAACATGGAGTGGCCAGCACAGTCACCAGACTTAAACCCCATTGAGCTGGTTTGGGATGAACTGGACAGAAAAAGTGAAAGCAAAGCAACCTACAAGTGCCACACATTTATGGGAACTTCTGCAACAGAGTTGGGAAGAACTTTCTGAAGAATATTTGATTTCCATTATAGAAAGAATGCCACAAGTGTGTTCAGCTGTTATATCTGCCAAAGGGGGCTACTTTGATGAGTATAAAATTTAGAATACATTTTGGTTTATAAATTGATTCCATGATTTCTTTTTTAACTTAAATTGTTCATTTGTTCTATTCTTTCATTTCAGAGTACAATAAGACATTGAACTGCATAAATTTCAATAAAAACCTAGAAAAATTGGGGTGTTCTAAAACCTTTGACCAGTAGTGTATATTTAACTGATTAGCCACTGAACTTCATATTGAGCAAAACACAACTGTAGATCTTCAATATTAACCCTAATATCAGTTCACACACATAACGTTAGGCTTATCGCCGTGGTAACGTTAGTTGTAGTGGGTGCATTTCTATCCAACAAGCTATTAAACAAGCTAGGTAACGTTACATTATATTACACTAACATAGCGAACTTTTTGTCATGACTAATTCATCAATTACTCAGCATCATTTCTATTTGAGAAAAGAAAAACTTCATCCGATGTTTAATGTGAATAAAATAGCCTTGAACCGCTTACTTACTACATTCCTGTCGCTACCCGATGTGACTGTGACTGTGAGTCGAGTGCAGATCCTAACGTACAGCAGGCAGTGGACCAAACCACTATGAGACAAGGGAGGGGGAACTCTAAATGTTTCTAAACTTAAAAAGCATTTTTTGGGGGGTTGTATTGTTTTACTACTTACACAGATATTTTAAAGTGATGGTTCGGAGTAATTTACCCTAGGGTCCTTTGCACCATGACCTCGAGCCAAACACCCCCCCAGAAGCTTTTTTCACCTGGGTCTAACATTGGGCGAGTTAGCGTAGCGTTAGCCGCTGAATAGCTTAGCGCAGGGGCTAATGGACCCACGTTTGTATCTCGTAAATGACCCCACTAATAATGCCCGAAATGATACCAAAGGTCTACACTAGTACAAATAGGTTATGCACTCATAAAACGATGGATTGGATAGTTTGTAAGTACACCAGAAGTTTATGAACACTTGCCTGCTCTCTTCTGCTCTCTGTTGCTGCTGCTGCTGCCTGCAGTTAGACGAGTGCTTAGGGCTGTCTACAAATTACTACACCGAAAAGAGATACAACAAAAATACGTATTAATTTAATGATTAAATAAGGTAATGTCTCCAAACTTACCTCAATTATTACTTGTCTCCTGCTAGTTATATTACAGCACTTACTTTAAAAAATAAGTTAAATTAAAAAATATTTTTGTTGCATCTCTTTTCGGTGTTGTAATTTGTAGACGTCCCTAAGCACTCGTCTTACAGCAGCAACAACAACAGCAGAGAGCAGAAGCCAGCAGGAAAGTGTTATTTACATAAACTTCTGGTGTACTTACAAACTTTACAATCCATCGTTTTATGAGTGCATAACCTATATATACTAGTGTAGACCTTTGGTATCAATCGGGCATTATTAGTGGGGTCATTTAAGAGATACAAACGTGGGTCCATTAGCCCCGCGCTTAAGCTATTCAGCGGCTAACGCTACTCTACGCTAACTCGCCCAATGTTAGACCCAGGTGAAAAAAGCTTCTGGGGGGGGTGTTTGGCTCGAGGTCATGGTGCAAAGGACCCTAGGGTAAATTACTCCGAACCATCACTTTAAGTATACATCATTATGTTATTTACAATACACATTATTGTTATAATGATATTTCTAGGGGGGGACAACCCTTAGATGGGGGGGGGGGTCCTGACCCCTCCGATCCCCCTGGGATTTACGCCCTTGATCCACATCTTTTCCAGAAATAGTTAAAGTTACAATATACACCCTTTGTAGCTGTTTTACACTTTAATTAATGACTTAAATATTACATTTTGCAGTATGGTGAAAGCATAAAATACATTAAGTAACCTAAAATATGGCACATGACAGCCTTGAGGTCCTTTTATGTATGAAGGCATTCTAAGTCTTTTGTGGCTTTTTTAACATTTCCTCCTACTGTTGTCCTGGTGTCGGCTTACCCATCTCGCTGATGTCCTTCTCCACATCTATGGGTGTATTGTAGAAGGCAGTGCGCTCCACGTTGGTCAAAAGCAGTCTGGCGGGGAAGATGATCCGGTGTTTAAGGAGTCCCCTGTCACACAGTTTCTTTTTCACGCCGTCCTACTGTCTTTGCTGTTAATAAACATCTGCTGATAAGTCTGGGAGCAACCCAGTCACCTCTTTCTTCACCCTCATGGCTCTAAGGATGTTTTTTTCTGTCTTTGTAGTTTAGGTACTTCACAATAAATGTTCTCGGAGCAGTGTCGGGTTTTTAACCCGTTGTGATTCAGTGAGCCATCTCCAGAACCGGGGGTGATAGCTTTAGAATTTTTCCATGTAAAAGCAAGGATCAGAGCCTTCTTCATTCTCAGGTATTCCCAGTATGCGGACATTATTACGCCGGCTTCTGCCCTCCAGGTCCTCCACTTCATTATTTAGGAGTTTTCCTGTCTTTTCAAGTTTTCCTCAACTTTTTGCAGCATGTGAATCTCGTCCTCTGCTGTGGATATGTGCCGATCAGCCTCAACAATGCGGTGGCTGCATTCTTTAATGTAGGTTTGAACACCCTTAATTGCTGTCAGCACACCATCCATCTCAGAGTGAAAGTCCCATTTGAACGACTGTATAGCCTTCATGATGTCCATTGTGGAGGGATTGTCCACAACTTCAGTGCTGCCGGCACCCGACTCCGCATCGCGTGCACCCCCTTCCTCGCCAGAGTCAGGTCCCGCCAGCTGTTTTACATTTGTCCTTGGTCACTTTTCTCGGGATATTAACTTTTACGTACGTAAACAACCATTGTTTCAAGTTGTGATACTTTTACTCCAAGGATTAGCAACAGACCACGAGGAGACCATGTCCGCTCACCACGCCACCATAACTGGTCTCATGTCTCATGTGGCATTTACTTTTTTTGCGTAAGTGTGTCTTCTGTTTAAAGGTCCAATATGTAATATTTCAACCCGGTCTCACGGCAGTTCGTGTAAATGTACACGTTATTCTTAATCTATTGATACGTGTTCACGGAGACGTTTTTCTCGTTTTTTACGTGTAACTGTCACGTTATTTTTTACGTGTAACTGTCACGTTATTTTTTACGTGTAAATGTCACATTATTTTCTCGGGGAAAGGACGCCGGGAGGCGGCCGAAAAGGTCGCTCCATAAGCCGGGAGGCGCCCGCGAGGCGGCCTGCTGGGGACCAGCCGGGAGGCGGCCGAAAAGGACGCTCCACAAGCCGGGAGGCGCCCACGAGACGGCCCGCGAGGCGGCCCGCTGGGGACACCCCACAATAACGGGATGGCGGAGGTTGGATTTAGAAAAAAACTAAACGCCGGAGAAAGGGCGCCTTAAACGCCGGAGAAAGGGCGCATTAGTTCACATTTTCGTGTTGTCCACCACGTAAAAAACGACAAAAACGTCTCCGTGAACACGTATCAATAGATTCAAATAACGTCACATTTACACGAACTTCCATGAGACCGGGCTGAATATTTGTACTGTAATAAATCCCAAAATGACACCAATGCCTCATCAGATATTAAGGAAACATGTTAAGCTGAAATACTATCTTTTCTGACAACAATGCTAATGTCAGTATTTTTTCTTTTTGAAATTTACATTCCGTGACGGAATTTCTGTTTATGTTTTGATCTGTGTGTTGTTATCAACGGCCCAGTTTGACAGGCAGGCCGGGTTGCCAGATATACCTGTGAAAACGTAAACCCAGCGTGCTACAGCTATAACGGTAGTACAGCCATGAAAGCAGCAAACAAACGAACAGGATAAATGGAGATAGATTCTACCCGACCTAAAAAAACTGTTGCGTGAACAGAGACATAACAACCCCCTGGTAAATATTGGAGATGTATTTGAAAGACGGAGACAGCTTAGCTAGATCCCAAAAGGACGCAGAATTGGCTTATTTCCTCCCGAACAGGTAAGCATAGCTTCAGGCTAATTTATCACAGCCACTAGGGACGGGCAGTTTAGGTCATTTCAACATTTGTGTACTCACATTGAATTATATAGCTAGAGTACCCGAGTTGGTTACTCGCAACAACAATTGAGACATAGCCAGTAAAGTGATCCCGACTGGTCCTGGCTAACGCCGCCATGCTAACCCTGCTAACGTTACCGGGAGGACCAGGCAAGCGGGCCATGGCTGTTTACAACGTGTAGTTCCAACCCTTCCCACGGCAGTTCGTGTAAATATCAACGTTATTCGTAATCTATTGATACGTGTTCACGAAGACGTTTTTCTCGTTTTTTACGTGTAAATGTGACGTTATTTTCTCGGGGAAAGGACGCCGAATGTCACGTTATTTTCTCGGGGAAAGGACGCCGGGAGGCGGCCGAAAAGGAAGCTCCATAAGCCGCGAGGCGCCCGCGAGGATGAGGCTGCCGGGAGGCGGCCGATTCGTGTTGTCCGCCACGTAAAAACCGACAAAACATCTCCGTGAACACGTATCAATATATTAAAATAACGTCACATTTACACGAACTGCCATGAGACCGGGCTGTTCAGTCGGCATGGTGGTGGTATTTTTAGTGGTTCCTATTGTAATTCTAAGCCGAGGAAGTGTGCCTGACTGGCGTGTGGAGAGGACGGTGAGGCTGTTGTGTTTTTAGCGGTTCATACTGTAATTTTAAGCCGAAAAAGTGTGTCTGTCAGTTGCTTACAGACCTCCGCGTGAGCACGGGCTTTTATGACTGTCAATATAGCCAGCATATAACCAACGTTAGCTACTCCGCTGTGCTGTGGAGTAATGTCTGGCTATGTGAGACTAGCATCTAACGTTAGCTACTCTGCTGTCGTATATATCTATGCTCTGCTGTGCTGTGGAGTAATGTCTGGCTATGTGAGAAAAGCGTCTAGCAACATTGTTGTGAATGCTGCGGTCTCAGCCTGGCAACCCCCGTGAACTTCCAGTCTGGGCAGGAGGGGGCGGGGGAAACGATTCTCCAGTATTTTGAATTGGTAGTGCAGTAACTATTTTAACCGCTAGCTGCCAGTATTACATACAATATTACATATTGCACCTTTAACGTATGTGCTCTATACGTGGTCATTGTGCAACTCAACAGAACATGCAGCAACAGGCTATTAATTCACTATTCATCTACAACAAATGTATTGCCATAGTAATGCAGTAGTTATTACCTTTGTCTCACGGCAGGATACTAGGCTGGATTTTCTAGTCTGTGGAACTCTCCCACAACAAAAACATTGTTCAACATTAGGCGTACTTGTGCCATTGCCTTTAAGGAAAGAAATGGCCTCAGCATTGAAGTCACATGTGCTGCACTGTGTCTGTCTACTGCTCCTAAACAGAAAGTTAATTTGTATTAAAGCACCTGTGTCTTATTTTTGTTTATTTGGTCAGTTATGAAATGAATGTACTAACCAGCTTACAGTTGTAGCCTGTTAGATTTGAGTTTCTAGTTTCTAGCGGCAGCTTTGGCAGTGTGATGTACTTGCAGGCACGTCCTTGGGACTCCCAGAGGTCCTTTCAAAAATTAACAGTAAAGAAAAACTCTTGAGCCCATACAAAATGTAAGCCCTTTATGGATAAAATAAGGGTGTTGTTGGTGGTGCTGCCTTCTCCCAGAGGTAATGTTACGCCACGGGCCGGCCCAAAGCATGAGGTAGTGAGTGTGCAGGTCCGGGATGGCTTGTGACGGTTCTATCCCTGAAGCTCTCCGTGGGGTAGTGGAGCTGACGAACCCACTGGCGGTGCTCCGACTGCTGCTGCTACGGGTGGAGATAAGAGCCTAGCTGCTCTACGGCAAAGTCTGAGGCTATACTGGTGGTTTATCGCCTGGCTGTCATTTCCTGAATGTTTGCCCCGAACGACTCCATGGAGAGAGGGTGGTTCATTACAAAAAGGACAGACCAGAGTTTAGTGTTTTGTTTACTTTTCTTTGGACTCAAAATTGAACGTCTTCTTTCAAATGATTGTACATGATTCAAATAAGGATTCCCATGTTCAAAAAGGAGTAGGAAGACGTTAAAAAAAACTTTCTGGTCCTACCCCCTTTTTCTATTTTTGTACTTCAGTTATATACAGAACAATTGAATTATTCATTTGTTAACACATTGCAAGAGTTTGTTTTTGGTACACATGACTGTCTGAGGCCACGTCCACACATACCAAAACAATCTTTTTTTCACCCGTCTCCCCTGGATTCGTTTCAAGAATAGTTGCGTCCAAACAAATCCAATGACTCAACACGCTACTTCATATTCCAGGCCTATAGGCGCAGCTTTTTCGGCTACAGAAATTCACCAAAAAATGGAGAAGAAGAGCAGAGTTAACTTCCACTTCCCATCATAACATGACTAGCTAGACTAGTGTTTCTAGGGGGAGTTCAGAAGATGATGGGGGGCGTTGGAAGCAATATTTTGGAAAGGGGGCTGAGGTGCCCTTGGGGGGGCGTTTGTTTGAAAGCTAGTTTAAACCAAAGATTCACAATAACAATACATGTTTACACTTAAACTACTAAAAAAATCAGTGGTCTGCAACATTAAAACCTGCCAGCTCACGGCACTGCGACTGGACGAGACAGTGGATCATAACTCTTCTTCTCCTCTGTGCTTCTGTCAGCTTTGTTTGTTGCAGCTCCATGCTGCCTTCACGGAAACGGGACGTCAGAGTATCGTCTTAAATGAGCTCCGTACTTCAGCGTGAAGCTGCGTTTAGAAAAAATAGCAATCGCTGCAGGGTGGTGCGACGTCCTGTTGTGTTCTTTACCCCCCCTAATGTAGCACAAGTAGACTTTATATTTCACAGTAACAGTTTTTCGTCAGATCTTTTATAGAATCCAACGTTTCCTACTGTACCTGAAGGCAGCTTCATTTCACGAAGAAAAAGAGAAAGAAAAGAGATGAGCGAGAGATATCAACTGTGCTTTGTTGTTTGGCAAACAGTCAGCTGTTCCCCAAACTCCCGGGCAGTTCAGGGCTTGTGTTTGCTGTTTTAAAACTTTCTTGTGGAAGCGATAGAGGCAGTGATGTTAATGTTTACTGTACAGGATTCTCACACCTCCACAAAACACAACGCGATATGGGGTTGCGTTTCTCCAAACGTTTTTTTCTGCTATTTACTCGCAAGACAGGTGATAGCAAACATAGGGCCCTATCTTGCAATCAGCGCAATTGCCTTTGTACACCGACGCATGTATCATTCCTATTTTCCACCCGACGCACAGCGGACTTTTCCCCCCACAGACGCACGTCAGTAAATTAGGGAATGTATTTGCGCTCCCGGGGGCAGTTCAGCAAAAAGAGGAGGCGTGTTCCGGCGCAAACGTTCCCTGGTGCTATTTTGCAGTTTCAGAAAACAATTCCACAACAGACCAGGAAAAACCTGGTCTAAAGTCAGTGGCGCTAGTCTAAAGTCAGTAGCACATTATTCAGATGCTATTTTAGGGGCGCATGCTTGGCCATAATGTAGAGTGAAAAAGAAAAATATTACTAAAAATGCACTTCAGGTGTTTGGATAGATCAGCAGGCACTTTACAGTACAGTCCTCAAAAAGTCGCAGCATTCTTTGTGGCTTGTTGTGTTTACACAACATTTCCATGAATCATGGATGTGTTGATGACATAAATGAGGAAATATTAGAGGACTTAAGGAGATGTGATGTTGAACTACGGTGGGATTGGACACTCGATGCGCTTCTGGTGAAGCGGGTGGACGGAGATGGAGTGGGGGGAGGAGGAAGGGGCACAACAGGTGCAGGTGGTGCGTTTGGAGGCCCACGCTCCATGGCTGCAGCAATCCTCTCTAGACTTGAGGAGATGCGCCCGAGAGGCCGCAGCAACATCGCCACACGGACAAGACGGACATTTATTACTTTGCCGCATCTCGGACAGCTCCCGCTGGCGTGCGCCAGGCAAATCCGCCGTCATAATAGCAATCTGCCATGGAACAAGCGCGCCTGCTCTTAAAGGAAATGTGAGATGACGCTCTGATTGGTTATTTTCACGTTACGCCCAAACCACACCTAGCTACTTCAGACCAACCCATTTTAGATTTGCGTTGGGCAAAAGAGTCATTTATCCCGCCGGTATCATAGCAACAGCGCCCGAGATCCACCCACAAAGCTACTTGCGTTTCATGTTTTATACTTGCGTTTAAGATCGTTAAAATAGGGCCCATATAGCCTACTCTTTTAACCTAGACTCTTCCAAGCATCAACAAAGGGCTCTCACTAACAACTAACTCTCACTTATTTCCATTCGGCAGTAGGTGTCGTTCTTCAAGTTGTTTGTCATCACCAAAATACTTTTCTCTGTGTGCATGTGTGCATGCGTGTGTAATCCTGCTTTTACCCCTTGATAAGTGCCAGCTTTTTTTCCGTTGGAACAATTCGATTATAGATTTAGATTTGAATGAAAAATAGATTTGAATGTTAAATTGCTAGCTGTTTCTGATTGGCTACTGTTAGTGTTTGTAATAATAATAATAATAATACATTTTATTTAAAGCGCCTTTCATGACACCCAAGGTCACTTCACAACCAAAAAAGGGCATTCAAATTAAAGGTGCTGAGGTTCACACCAGGGACATACAGCAGGCCTTTTGATAATACCTAATTATAGTTTGAATGTTACATATCTAGTCATTCTGACTGGCTGCTGTTATTTAATTTGAATGTCAAATGGTTGCATTTTTTTTAAAACCTGTAAATATTGCTATTCACATGGCTTTTTTGATACCTGGGAAACTAATACATGTGTTGTTTGCCATTCAATGATTTGATTTTTTGATTATTTTTGATAACAATAGTAAAAACAATAATAGGCCTATATTAGGGCGTAATCATTAATATTCGGGGCAGTTAGCCTACATAATATTTAGATAGGGGGGCGCTGGCACAAAAAAGGTTGAGAACCACTGAGCTAGACTAACGTTCTCTTAATACATCACTGGACTATAATAACTTTCACCACTGCTCATTTTATAAAGGCCACCGAAAGAAAACGTGTCTTTGTTTACATTTTATAATGTGCTGTTGGATTGTTTTTTATTTAGGAATTCTGTCTGATTGCAGCGCGCTAGCTAGCAGAGCTAACATTAGCGTGCTAACGTTAGCTCTGCTAGCTAACATCGGCAGTCAAACAAACATCAATGATCCAATGTCTTTTTGATAATCTACACATTTTTCTTGCTGTAGTCTTCCTACAATAAGCCATGGTAAAAGTTAATATAATCCGTTGAAGGTGTTGATAAAAAGACAGATTAGCTAGCTAGTTGATAAGTTGTCTACTTTCACTTTATAAACAGCTAACCATAACAGCTAATGTTACGTCGCTGCTGTAGCAGTCAGCTACTTTAGCGATTTTTAACGTCAGCTACATAACGTTAGCAATATATCTTGTGTAGAATCCAGGACCGGCAGAGCAGAGGGAAGTGTCACGGAGCAGAGACAAACTTTTTAGCTAGATGAAGTGAGCTGGTTTGACCATGGAGATGGGATATGCTTGTTTAGCTTCACCGCAGTGAGTGAAGTCGTGTGTGGCCGTGCACTAGAGGTCGAGGGGTGTGGCGATGACATCATCAATACGGAAGTATTCGTATTCGCCATCCAAACGAAGCCAACCGAGAGACATTTTCGAATTTTTTCACCCTGAGACCAGGTTTCAAAAAAGCGTTTTCAGGCAGTACGTTTACAGAATTCGTTTTTGGGACGGTAGGCCCAAACGATGCAAAACATGTGCGTTTGCATCAAAAAGCGTCTCCATGTGGATGGCCCCTAAGAATCATTATGTTTGGTCCAGCTGTGATCTCTCATTCTCTTATACCTGCTTCTAACTAAAATACATTTAATCCAACCCAACCCAGCCAAATCATCAGGGCCTTCTGTAAAGAACGAGACAAAATTTGGCCATTGATAAATTGATCAAGTCTCATGTAGCAGTTCGACTTGAATCCCCTCATTTGCATGCCTACCCCCTAACTCTTTGTGCCCAGATTGACAATTGATTAGCATATCCGGCAGCGCCCCGTGGGGCAGGCTCATATTGATCAAGCACATGGATTGGTAGGAATCACAGGGTGGAACACAGATGCAGGCCAGTGCATCCAATTATAAAAGTCTCATCAGGCAGAGAAGGCATCTTTTTACTATGCTCCATTCAGCTGCAAAGGGCATATCATCTTGTTAGCTACCAAGGTATCATTTTGATCTCATCGTTATCAGATCTCTCGGCTCCTGATGGGTATTTAGGTATTGACTCAGTGTGGTTCTTGAAAGTTAATTGTCATCAAATCATTATGATTGTAGTGTTTGAAAACAGTCTCAGTTTTATAGCCTAACACTGTGTAAGGCTATAAATATAGATATATCATCGACATAATTACAATACAGTGGTGAAATGGTTCACAAAATTCCCGGTTCGGTTCATATCACGGTTTCTACTATGCTCTACTATGTTCACTGGCAGTCTCTAACTTTGTGTGTCTGCTGTTTGGTTAAGTAAGGGTTAATGCCCGATGAGGCATCCATTATGATGAGGTGTCCATTAATACCTGACAATGGACCTCTGGAGGGCATTAACCCGCTTATACCACTTGCCAACATTTTTTCAAACCATTAATTCATATTTTAATGTATTTTGCAATCGAAATCTAAAGTTTTTCCAAACAATAATACAGTTTCCCTGGTTACGCCTGAGGGTTTGACTAATACCTGGAACAATCTTTCCCATCCCATAGAGTTCTTATGCAATGCAAACGTTGTTCCCTGCTCCAGTAAATAGGATGGACCTTAGATACGACTTGCCACGCTAGCAACGGGAGATAGTTATAGTCCTCTCAGCTCAGATTCAAACATTGTGTACAGTTGGCAATCATTAAACATAATTTGACAGTATGCTTAACAACAAGACAAGCTAGCTATCCAGCCATGTCATTGTCCCTAAAACAATATAAAGATTTTCACGAACAAATTATCCTCCATGTGTACTGTCTGTCTGAAGTAGCGTCCCTGTCAGTCTACCTGCCCTCCCTAGCTCTTTGTCTCCATCTGTCTGTCTCCCCCAGTCTCTCTCACTCTCCATCAGTCTCTCTTTGTCCTATCTCTCTTATGTTTCTTCCTCTGTCTAGCCGTCTCTCTCTGCCTCAGACAGAAAGCATTCAGTGATAGAGGGACCCTATGAATAATGTAATGTTGTTATCACTCTGCTCTGGTTCCTTTTTACAATAAAATAGCCCTAAATCATCAAACATATAGCAGGGCTTTTCTCTCCATTAAAGGAAAGGGCTACTGAGGAGGCCTATAGGCAATTGTACAATTCTATTCAAATCCTCTTGGACTAGTAGCACATAGTATAAAAAAATACCATGTTCACTTCAGTAATACCAGAAACACCTTATGTATATAATTTAGAATTTATAGAATTTATAGAACTCATTTATATAGTTTTGTCCATCATTCCTATCAAAAATTATAACAAGCAAATGTTGAGATACAGATCCAGCCATCTAGTATTGCGGGCTGGTCCATGAAAGGGCCCATGCAAATCCTTTGCAGATCCCCACTTGGTCCTTGGCTGAAATCAAATCCCCCTCGATGACTTAGTGAACACGTGGCCACCTCGTAAGTGCCTGAATATGTGGAAACCAGTTGGAAAGCTTTATTTAACCACTAGGAGGAGCAGTGATTCTGAAAGCTGAAGTTGTACTGTGACTATTTTATTCTAAATTTACCCATTGCAACTGGACATTTTCAGTGGCCCAGTGTGCCTGAAATCATCATATATGATTCAATTCAATTTTATTTATAGTATCAATTCATAACAAGAGTTATCTCGAGACACTTTACAGATAGAGTAGGTCTAGACCACATTCTATAATTTACAAAGCCCCAACAATTCTAATAATTTCCCCAAGAGCAAGCAGAGCGACAGTGGTGAGGAAAAACTCCCTATTAGGAAGAAACCTCGGACAGACCCAGGCTCTTGGTAGGCGGTGTCTGACGATGCCGGTTGGGGATGTCATGAACAGAGGCAATAGTAGTCACTTTAAAGTTAAGGAATAGTGACTTCAATTGATAGTTGTAGTAGTTCTTGTCATATCAATGCGCTGCAGGGGTTACAGGATGTAGCGTGGCACAGCAGAGCATGGATGGACGTAGCAGGAAGCTGATGAAAAGTGAGAGGAGAGAGCAGTCAAAGGAAAGAGGAGAGGAGAGAGTTAAAGGAAGGAAGGAAGGAAGTCCCCCAGACAGTCTAAAATTATAACAGCATAACTAAGAGCATAACTAAGAGAGACAGGCAGTTTAAGGAGAGGAGCCTGTTCGGGCTTGGAACTCTCCCCTGCCGGATCGGGCTGTACTGGCCTGCCTCCCTCTACTTTTGTTATATTATTAATCTGACGACTACGAAGAGAAGCAGGTGGGCCGGGTTAGGCGGACACTGCAACTCCTCCTCCCTAACTATAAGCTTTATCAAAGAGGATACTTTTTAGTTTTTTCTTAAAAGTGGTGACGGTGTCTGCCCCCCGAACCCAGACTGGGAGCTGGTTCCACAGGAGTGGAGCCTGGTAGCTGAAGGCTCTGGCTGCCATTCTACTTTTAGAGGCTCTAGGAACCACTAGTAGATCTGCATTCTGCGAGCGTAGTTCTCTAGTGGGACAATAAGGTACTAGGAGCTCTTCTAGATATGATGGTGCTTGACCATTTAGAGCTTTGTAGGTCAGGAGGAGGATTTTAAATTCAATCCTGGATTTTACAGGAAGCCAATGCAGAGAAGCTAATACAGGAGAAATATGATCTCTTTTCTTAGTTATTGTCAGTACACACTGTGCAGCGTTCTGGATCAGCTGTAGAGTCTTAAGGGACTTATTTGAGCAACTGACAGTAGGGAATTACAATAGTCCAGCCTGGAAGTAACAAATGCATGGACTAGTTTTTCAGCATCGTTTTGAGACAGGGTATTCCTAATTTTGGCAATGTTACGAAGATGAAAAAAGGCTGTTCTTGAGGTTTGGTTTAGATGGGCGTTAAAGGATATATCCTGATCAAAAATAACTCCTAAATTTCTGACAGTAGTGCTGGAGGCCAGGGCAATACCATCCAGAGTAGCTATATCTTTAGATAATGAGGTTCGGAGGTGTTTAGGGCCCAGCACAATAACTTCAGTTTTGTTAGAGTTTAAAATCAGAAAATTGTAGGTCATCCAGGATTTTATATCTTTAATGCATGCTTGAAGTTTAGCTAACTGACTGGTTTCATCTGGTTTGATTGGCAAGTATAATTGGGTGTCATATACATAACAGTGAAAGTTAATTTAGTGTTTCCTAATAATATTACCAAGAGGAAGCATATATAAGGAGAATAGAATTGGTCCAAGCACTGAGCCCTGTGGAACGCCATGGCTAACTTTAGCGTACTTGGAGGACTCATCATTAAAGGGGTGATAGAATGCAAAACCGATTTTACCCTGTCATAGTTGAATGAGGACAGTTCGGTGGGTAAATAGGACATACATAGAAGCTCAAAATCCCATTGACACCCCTTTACTATGAAAATCTCATATTTTGAAACTGCCGCTGAAAACGGGCGAATCCCAACAAAGCTGGAAGTTGACGTCAACCTCCCAAAAACCGGAACCTTTGTCAGCCCATGGGTGTATTAAGAGAACGGTCACGCCCCAACATTTACATAGGCTACACAACTGACCTGAGATCAGGTAGTTTTCTCTAGCTAGGTCACGCAGATCTCTGCTATTCCATTACAAAATTCACTTCTGAAACTTTTTTATGCGAGAAATCAACCATATAAAGCTCAAATATGGGCTGCTTTACGAAAATGGATGGCTAATTGCAAAATTTTCTCCCGACTGTGTGTCGGAGTTTAGTGCCGGTGTTGGTGCTGCCTGGGTTGCTACATCGCCGCCCTGACCGCAGTGTCAGCGAGCTTGTTACGCCCGCAATCTTTTACCGCAGCCCGCAGGTTCCAGTTATCTAATAATTTTATAATGGGTATGTGTGTTGAGTTATTTAAACAAACAATCGGGGAAATAAACGCCTCTTGTCTGCGAGTCTCATTGATAGAGCCGCGGTGAGATGGAGTCCATCAATGAGAGCTAGCTAGCCTCCTCCTAACTCTGACATTCACAAAAATACATTCAATTGAAATCCGAAATCGGACAAGTGTTAGCTAAGCTTTGTAAGACCTTGAGGAACCTGTAATATTCATGCCGAAATTCAAACTGTAAATATACTTTAGTTATGCGAAGTGAGCAAGCCTAGATTTCCCCATTGTAATGAATGGGACATATAGCAAGCAACTGCTCGTCCTACAAAGACGCCTTGCGTTCATAAAAATGCCTTAAAATCAAATCGGACACAACGGTTAGCTTTATAAGACATTGGGGAATGATGTTATATAAGTGGCGTGACGAAATTCAAACTGTAAATATAATTTAGTTATGACGAAAGTGTAGCTAGCTAGCTGCGGTATTTCCCCATTGTAATGAATGGGACATATAGCAAGCAGCTGCTCGTCCTACAAAGACGCCTCGCGTTCATAAAAATGCCTTAAAATCAAATCGGACACAACGGTTAGCTTTATAAGACATTGGGGAATGATGTTATATAAGTGGCGTGACGAAATTCAAACCGTAAATATATTAGAGTTATGCCGGCAGCTGGCCGCGGAGCCCCGTAGTGCAGTATCCACAAAGGGTGACTTTGCGCTGGGTATGGAGCCCAGCAGGCTGCCGCTTTCTCGTCAGACTGTGTGGAGCTCCTAAAGTCCGACACGTCTTACCAAATTTGCAATTAGCCATAAATTTTTGTAAAACGGCCCATATTTCAGCTTTATATAGTTGATTTCTCGCTTAAAAAAGTCTCAGAAGTGAATTTGGTAATGAAACATTGCAGTGTCTGGAATATGAGATTCTGTCGCTTCTCTAATGTATGTGTATTGGGGATTCGCTCAACCAATCAGCGCGCGTCTCTAATGTCTGCGTATGGCAAGTCGCTCAACCAATCAGCGCGCAGCTCATCTAAATATTCATGACTATACCATATTTGGAAGAAAAGCTCTTGTTACAAATAGGGCCAAAACACAGGGATGCATAAGGGCCAGTAAAATATCAACCAGGCCATTTTCAGCCCAACCAATGTTACATACCCCATTAGGAGACCATAAGGAACAGTGTGAAATACCCTATATAATCATTCTATCACCCCTTTAACATTAACAAATTGAGATCGATCAGAGAAATAGGACTTAAACCAGCTTAGTGCGATTCCTTGAATGCCAACTAAGTAAGGATTGTATGGTCAATAGTGTCAAATGCAGTACTAAGATCTAGTGAAACAAGTACGGAGACAAGACCTTTGTCTGCAGCAGTAAGAAGGTCATTAGTAATTTTCACCAGTGCCGTCTCTGTGCTATGATGCTTTCTAAATCCTGATTGAAAGTCCTCAAATAAACTATTGCTATGTAGAAAATCACATAATTGATTAGCAACTACTTTCTCAAGGATCTTGGAGAGAAAGGGAAGGTTAGATATAGGTCTATAGTTTGCTAAGACGTCAGGATCGAGGGTGGTTTTTTTCAGGAGAGGTTTTATCACAGCTACTTTAAATGACTGTGGAACATAACCTGTTAATAAAGACATATTGATCATATCTAGTAATGAAGTGTTAATTACGGTAACACTTCTTTGAGTAGCCTCGTTGGGATGGGGTCTAAGAGACAAGTAGAAGGCTTAGCTGAGGATACCTTTAACATTAACTGTTGAAGGTCTATAGGATAAAAGCAGTCTAAGTATATGTCAGGTCTTATCATTCTTTCTAGTGATCCTGCATTTAAAAGGTGAACTGTTGGAAATTGAGGGCAAAAGGTGATGGATTTTATCTCTAATAGTTATAATTTTATCATTAAAGAAGCTCATGAAGTCGTCACTACTCAGAGCTTTAGGAATAGATGGCTCAGTAGAGCTGTGGCTATCTGTCAGCCTGGCTACAGTGCTGAAAAGAAACCTTGGGTTATTCTTATTTTCTTCTATTAATGCTGAATAGTTGTCTGATCTGGCATGTCTAAGGGCCTTCCTATAGGTTTTAAGACTGTCTTGCCAATCCAAACGATATTCTTCCAGTTTGGTGGAACGCAATTTACTTTCAAGGTTTTGCGAGATTTGTTTCAATTTGCGAGTTTGGGAGTTATACCAAGGCGCTAGTTTCCTTTTCCTCATCATCTTCTTCATGATGTATATGAAGAAATCTGCTTCCCACACAGAGTATACTTTCAGTGAAGCACTTCTTTTATTATCATACCCTAAGTAACATAAAAATTATGCTGATGCTTTTCATAAAACACTGATACAGATTATTGTATTCTTGCATTACTATATCAATATAAGTTATTGTGTAAATTAAGAGAGTGAGCAGGCAAGACAGCTAAAAGAGACATGTCTGTAGTTATTGATAATAGAGCGGCAACAGATGTGTTATTTAACAGAACTGCATGAAATATGACAGCAATACAGGTAGAAAATGAATGGTATCCAAAAATATATTACTGTTTGTGCGACGGTGTGTGTGCAGCACTCGTCTTTGCAACCAACTTTATCAGCAGTTATTCCGCAACACACTGGGACAAATGTGTTTTTACACAAAGAAAGAAATAACCAGACAACGTTTTATAAATGTTATGAAGTTTCTCCAAACTTAACAACTCACAATCTATCTTTGTCACAAATCTCAGCAGCACATCTCACTAATTCTTTCCAAATGAAAACACAAATTAGCTATTCCTCGTCCTAATCCACCTTCAATTGAATGTTTGCAATAAAGAGGGCTCGATTTATCCCCTTGCTCTCTTATTCAACTGTATCAGCACTGCCTCAATTGTTCACTATCGATACAGCCCCCTGTCCAAGGCATTCTAATTTGATTCTCATTTGAGCTCTCTAGCCAGGTTATAATCATTTAGCCTAATGGTTTCAGTGACAATGGCTGGGTCAATACAGTGTGGGTGTGTGTGTGTGTGTGTGTTTGTGGGTGTGGGTGGCAGGTCAGCTGATGCTATCCAGAGAGCAATCCTATGGTCTAATACCCCTGAGGCTTTTTCGCTTATTAAAGCACAGACAGAGAAAGAGAGAGTTTTATCCAAATGCAAACAAATACGGTAGCATTTCAATTTACCTGGGCACACGCACATAGATCCAAACATAATGGGGCCAGTCATTACGGAGATGAGAGTGGTGGCTCATAAGGGCTGATGATATCTGGTTGAGTCCCAAAGGGAAGCTGTAGATTGCTAATAGTTATCCAGCTGCCGCTATCTCTGATCATGATACACTTAGGGCCTGCTGATTCCCACTGCCTTCTCATAATGAGATCAGAGACATATAGTGCAGAATCTGCAAATCTTTGTGTGTGTGTGTGTGTGTGTGTGTGTGTGTGTGTGTGTGTGTGTGTGTGTGTGTGTGTGTGTGTGTGTGTGTGTTTGTGTACATTTTAACCATTGGAGTGAGGACCGTTTTGCAAAGTGAGGACATTTAGGCCGGTCCTTACTTTATTTTAACTGTAATGCCCTCTAAAGGCTATTTACATGTTTCTTTCAAAGTTTCAGAGAGGTCCTCGGAAAAGTAGTAAAACCACCAGAAATTTGGTGTGTGTATTTACCTAAATAGACACACTTTTTGTGTGTGTATGTGTGTGTGTTGTGTTAGTTAATGTAATTACTTGTCAACATGATCCTAATAACTAGTATTGTATCAAAAGTCAAACTGTTCATTTTATGGCATGTACTACAGTTGTAGATTTCTAGATGCATTTTTCCTATTGTTACAGACATTTTGTTTCCATTCATTTCTGGGAAAAGATTACAGTTTTAAAATGAGTTAGCAAACTCTTGAAACTTGCTTGAGTTGTGTAATCCATCACAGTGAACATCAAGTCTGCATTCACTTACAAGTTTACAAAATCATTGTGTGGTAATGCAGATTACATGCAGTTTGATTTAAATAATCTGCATTGTATTACCTCACAAAAATTGTGTACCTTTGTGTACTGTGGTGAGTTATACAACAAGTTTCAATACTCTGAAAATTTATTTTCATATTGTATGGAAATTAATGGAATCCAATAGATGCCTGAAATAGTAAAAACAAATACTAGTTTTTAAATGACAGCAGCAAGGTTTGCCAAACAGTCAGCTGTGGTGTTAAGTACCATATATAAAATTAGTAGTATGTATGTTAAAACATGCAATCAGTTGTACAATAGTTTATTTTAAAGTGTGAAAGCTGTTCATTTCCCTGGCACTCCTAGCATTTGCCTAAAATGCCAATGCCAGCAGCCCGCTGTGCAATATGTGTAATAAGAATGGGTCAACAGAAATCTTACTTTGATACCTTTACATGACTTAGTTGCTGTATAAGTGAAAACATGTAGAAAGAAAATTGCTGTACAAAGGATTAGAAAGTTACATTTTCATTATGGATGTTTTAAAAATTACTTGTGAAAATGGGAATCAGGAATAAGTGAAACTACCTAATCATATTAGGGCTGTTGGAACAAATTCCTGAAGTCAAATATAATTCAAATAGTAAAAGAATCAATACTATTCGAATGTTGAAATTACTATTCAAATGTGATTTATTTTATAAATAGGTTGGCTAATGTTAGCTAATCTCCCTCTTCTCATGTAACATCCAATGAACAATAAGTTACGGGAGTGAGAAACACAAGGCATTGTGAGCTAACGTTACGTAACGACTAACGTTAGTACAGGGGGAGTGACAGGCTGCAGCTGGAAATCAGAAGAAGGATGGGAAATAGTTTTAACATGACTTTAAAATCAACATCCACTGAGCCAAAATGCTTATGTTATCAATAGTTAGCTCGTTCTGGTTTCTTAACTGCGTCGCGAGCAGCGGCGGCGCCAGGGAGGGGCTATAGGGTGCTGTAGCTACCCCTAGGTTTGCCATAGCACCCCCTTAGCACCCCCAAGAAATTGCTGTGGTTGATTTATAAATAAATAAAAAATCGTTAATGTGTAAATAGTGTAATTTATATTTGAAAAATGAATAAATACATTAATGAAACAAACCGATTATTTTTAGGCTAAAAAACACAGGTGATCGTATTCGGCCAAAGGGTGCAGCACACATTGAACTTTTGACCTTACTTCCGCAGTAACGTATTCACAAAGAAGAAGAAGAGCTCAATATTTGGAGCCGTTAGAGAAGTGAGTCTAACGCTAGCAATGGATCGTTTTTTACTCCCTAAAGGTCAAGGTGTGGAGACTTTATCAAAACCTGTAAATGACTCTGAGAGATATGGTGAACTTGTCACCAACCGGGACGAAGAAAAGCGGCCGGAGGAAGATGAGCTGACCACGGCTGTGATTGCTGCTAAGGATGCTTAACGTCACCCTGCTGTAAATGACATTAGACCAGGGGATCGCACAGCCAGGCTACAGTGGGTGAGTCAGCTGATAGGTGTCCATGAAAGAACTTTACTCTCTCTGTCTCGTAGAAGAACATTACAGTGAACATGTGTTTTACAGAAATGTGAATAAATGGATCACTGAATCTAAAGTTATACAGCACACTGGACATCGGTTTATTTTTTAGCCCAGAAAACGTGTTCGCCCTCAGTGGCTTATTTAGATATATTAGCCTAAGTCACTACAGATATGACTACATTATTTTGACCATACGCAAGTGTGAAAACTGTGTGAGGATACATGCGCGTGTTTTTATGTGTGTGCTTGGCTATGTGTGGTGTATTTGGCCTGCTGCATCACTCTTCTGAGCAAAGTATGAGAGCTGCAGTAATGATTGTTTGAACCAGGCTTGTTGGCTGGTATTTGAAATATGTTTGGTGGGCTAATCAGAGTTCTATGGTGCTGTTGTATCGGCAACTTTAAATCAGTCTCTCTCTCGCTCGCTTAGTAAACCGCGGCGGAGGTGGGTGGGCATCTGCGCGAGTGTGTGTAATGTTAGGCTATTTGTGTCAAGGGAAACTCAAAATTTCAGAGCACCCTCACTGAAACGTCCAGCAACCCCAAAGCACCAGCAAAAGAACATCTCTGGTGCCGCCACTGGTCGCGAGTTATAGGAGCTTAGCTGGGAGCTTGATGGAGACAGCTAGCTAAAGTTAATGTTAGCTGCCCTACAGCTGTCAGAGTTAGCATCGACTTCATATATTACCTTCTAACAGCTGTAGTCTCAGTAACGTGACAATCTGCACAAAACAGGTTGCTTTTAAATCACTAAAATAGTAATGACAGCACCATTTGGCTTAGTTATCAATGCCGTTAGCATTTTGGCTAACACTGTTGTTACTTGGTTTATGACAAATGGTTTCAGCTGTGCTTTCTAACATGATGTCATTGTGCTAACCGAGCACCGTTAGCCTTTACAACAGAGCCGCTTCAATAGACTTGTTAGATAATGTTTCATTACAGAGTTCTCTGTTGATTTGTGTTTGTCGCTGTGTGCTCGTGGTGGAATATAATGTAAACAGAGAGTGGCGTGTCAGAAATGCAATGCGCCATGACGTCGGTCCCCTTCAAGGCCAGGCTGATTTTGAAAGTCCCTCTAGTGGACAGAAAGTGTAACAACAACCACATGCTTATAGTGGCATTGACAATGCATAAGCCTGAGAAGTGTAGTACATATTTATAACAGGCTGCATTTGAGCATTTAATATTTGAATATTATTCATATATTAAAAAGAATAACAAATTAAATTGAATGGTATAATAGAGGAAGACTGACAGCTCTAAATCATATTACTTGATTTTTCAAGTACTTTAAAGAAGATTGTAAGACCCTGTACTAGCCCTGTTCGGGCACAAGGCTTTTATAGAGTGTGGGCCTGTATGGATAAAGTGACACACACTCAAACTTTTCCTCCTCCTTTGAGTGTGTCTGCCCTGAAAATGTCTGCTTCCGCTGGGTGTGCCGGCGGTGTTGGTGGCTTTGTGCCGGGGTCTGATTGAATCAGGCACACAGGCCGATTTACATATGTTTGCCATTGTTACGGGGGTTAGTGAATATCATGTAGCAGGCCTAGAGGGAGCTGGCAGCCAGCGGACCTGCGACAAACTCTGAATCCTAAACAGTCCCTCCTCTCCACCAGCCCCACTGCTCTACTCCGTCATGAACATGATTTCTCTCTCACTTGCTTTCTCTTTCTCTCTCTCCCTCACTTGCTGGCTTTCTTGTTCTACAGCTATCATCACACACACACAGACACACCCAGACACACACACACACACACACACACACACACACACATACACAGGGGTTTGGTCTTGGAGTGTCCCTGCTTGGCCGGTGAGGGACTGGGAGTGTTGGCCAATCTCTGCTCAGCCAAGTGTTAAATTAGATTCCGTTGCCTCTCTGTCAGTGTGTGTGTGTGTGTTTGTGTGTGTGTGTGTGTGTGTGTGTGTGTGTGTGTGTGTGTGGGTGAGTAAGCGTGTCTCACACACTTGTGCATGACTCACTCAAAGGGACTGGGTCACTGTCACACTTATTCATAGAAGGAAACTATTTTCAGGGTAAAGTCAATGAGTTTGCTGAGTCATGGACGCTCTCATGATGATGATGATGATGATGATAATGATGCAGAGTTAAATTAGTGTGTGATGGCAAATATTTGGAAAAATATATATTGTTGTATTTGTTTCCTCATTAGCGACCTGTACTGCTCCCTTTACACTTATTTTCTATCTTTCTATCTAATTTTCTTTCTTCTTCTTCTTCTTCTACCCTCTGCATAGGCAGCTTGCATATTTCACCATAATTAAAGCAAATAGAGGATTAGCGTTTATTTAGCATGGGAGGCCTTAATTTCATGACTGTATTATACTGCAAACAGATGGAGGCTATTTTGCGCTGCATAATATATTATAACAGTATAACATTTTCGATGTTATGTTATCTAATGATTATATGACCAGTGGGGCGTGCTTAGCCGTGTGTGTGTGTGTGTAAAGGTAACTAGAACTATTCCTCCGTCTGCTGTTGTCGAGGCTGATTTAAAGTCGATGTCAGACTTATCGATGGCCGTGTTGGTACAGCGTCCCTCGCTTTGGAACGACCCGGGCTTGTAAAAACAGGACGGTCTAATGGTGCCCAACACTACCACTTTAAAGTTTCTTTTAATATTCATCAGTTCATCATGAATTGGATCCAGAGCACAGCACTTATTTAAAAAGAAAACATGTCACTTTTAAAGCTGGTTCGCCTGTTACTTCTAGGGTTTCCGTACAAGCAATCTAGAATTTAAAAGAATATTTTTCAAATGGAGTCTGTTTCAGTGCTCCCTCCACATAAAGTGCTACATTACATCAGTTCCAGCTAACTTCAGGGATAGTAATGAGGGCAAAATGACATCACCGATTTGCTTTAATCAAATATGCTCTGGCCCAGCTCAGCTAAAAACACAACACCGAAAGGCATTCTTAAAAAAAAGATTTTTCTGCTCCACCAAGCCTGTACAATAATAGGGGAAACACTGAGTCAGGCTGACATCAAAACAGACAGCACTGATTAATAAAAATTATTAAAAAGCCATTGTCACAGCAAAAAATGAATGAGACAAAGCTGTAGAGAGACAAAGCTTGAGAGAGAGAGAGAGAGAGAGAGAGTAATATTACATTAGATGTATTTACTCCTTGTTGTTGTTTGTAGTATATGCTTGTTCTTATGCTTTGGCAACACGGATGTATTGATTTTGTCAGAAAATATCTGAATTAAAATAATGGCATGGCATCTGGTCATATGTTGATTTGTAGCATAAGATGGATATGTTTGGAGTGGATGGATTATCACTTACATACTGCTCGCTGTACACAGCTGTTACATCTGGTGTGACCTGGGTGTCAAAACTCCTGTAACCCCACAGAGTCGGTGTTGATAGTGACATGTTTATACTGAAGCTGCTGAGATTTCTCCAGATCCCTAACTATAGAAACAACAAAATATTGTTTTGTTTCCCACTAATCAGATTATTGTCAATGTGTAAAACTTCAACAACTTGTCATGTCATGCTAAATCTCTTTCTTCTTCAAAATGGGGCCAAATACAGACATACAGACGTCATTTATACCTGGTTGTTAGGATCACAGTCTGATTGCAATGGGTTGTGTTTGTATTTGCACCTGCTTGTGTTTTTAGTTATCTAGATAAGATTGCATGTTACAGGTGGAATTGGAGTCACAGTCTTATTTGAAACAATTGTAACAATGTATTTTGAGTTCCCCACAAACACCCGGTTTTGTCGTCATCACATGATGAATAGAAGACCAATCAAATCCATTACATACATTATGGCAGAGGTGGACCACACTGACTACAGCACATGGAATAATATATGGATTAACAAGAGGTATTGCAGTTTTTGAAATTAGAGACTCTAGATAAAAGTGTGACTAAATTAAAGAAGAAACATACTCTCTTCTCTAATTCTTTATTTTTTTTCAATTGCAAATCTTCATTACAACTTCCTCTGCCTATGTGCTACAGGTGAAACATTTTAAACCTAATTGAAGTGGAATCCAGCAAGGCCAACAATGTTACTTTTTCTTTACTGACAACATTTCTGCAGTGTTTTGGGAGGGTGCTCCTTCTCCTTTCCCTTAATCTTTCTCTCTCTCCAACTTTTTCTTTCCCTGTGTCCCCGTGTTGTTTTTTTTGTTGCCTGATGTCTGCAGTGCACATCAATATTAATTGCCCCCCAAAAGCAGCAAGTTCTGGGATGTTTATACAGTCTGGTCAAAAAAGCTGCATAAGCCAAAAGACTGCAGTCTGTCTTAGCATGAATGTGTGTGGCTGTTTCTAGAGTCGATACCAGCATTTTAGGCAGTATCAGAGGCATTTATATCGGAAATGCCTCCAATACTGCCTAAAATGCTGGTATTGGCAAGTATGCAAGTCTTGCACCTATACGCTGTACAGGAACAACAACATGTGTCACTCGTTTACAGATATGAGAACGAAGCAAGCTGACTAGTATGTTAGCTGCGTCTGAAATCTATGATAAAAGTAGCTAATGGGTGAGCCATCTCACTTCTTTCTCACCTCTGTTGAGAGTTGTACATGCACAGTAACATTGCCCATCAGGCAGATGCTGGACCAGCTGAGAGCTTAACTTTAGAGCTAGCAAAATTTCAGCAAATCGGCAATATACATACAAACATTGGAAAGTCCCACCAGTAAAACAGAGACGTGTACAGTATGCAAGACAGTTGGTTCCTGAGGTGGCACTAGTATTGCCAATGTCAACACCAGCAATAGTATAAATCTCGTCAAGACGCGTCACCAGAAAGAGCACGTTGAGGTCACCAAAGCAAAGAGAAATAAAAAGAAGTACAAACTGCAGCAGCAAACTTTGGAATCCGCATTCCAACGACATGATAAAGTCCACAAAGACAGCCCAAAACCGTCAAAGATTAACTTGTCATTCATTATTCTGGATCCAATCCGTTGGTTGGGATTATGCTGCTCAATTAACTATTTGGGGCCACGGTACAGTTCGCAAATATATCTCTGAAACTGTCGTCCCCAAACTATACGAGACAGTGAGTAAACACATTTTATTTAGGCTAAAAGACGTGCAGGCTATTAGCTTTACCTGACATTTGGAACTCCCTGTGCCTATTGTCTTTGCTCAGTTTAACTGCACACTGGGTGGACAATTCAACATTTGCCCTTCAAAGTGCGGTGCTGCAAGCAAATTAATTTTGTGGGTCGGTGGCGTAACGAACCAACACCAGGCCCCTATGCAGGATTATCAAGGTGGGCCCCCCTACTACAGCACGTGATGACAGCGCATTGTCCCCGAGTAGGCTACCATGAATAGGACAGGATAGGATCATAGAGACACAGCATATAAGAGATGACATGACTGACAAAATCAGGAGTAGCCTACGCGCACCACAACAACAAAAAAACACTGGTAAATGCGCACCATAACACATGAAAAAACACACAAGGGCAGTCCCTCCAGGATTTCACGGCCTTTTTTTTAGATTGTTGTGGCCCAGAATGCTTGATTTCAGGGGAGCTTTTGTAAAAAATTGCAATAAAAGTTGCAATGTCTTTTGTAGGTTTGTTGCAATGAAGTTGTAGAAGACAGTGAAAGTTGCAAAAAAAGTTGAAATTTTTTTTGTAGGCTATAGTTCTTTAAAAATAAAAAGGAAACTTGTTTTGGGGAGAATAATAATTATTACTATTAATTAATTACTCTGGGCTGAGATTTCCTAGGAACCTTACCAAAAAAGCCCAGGATGCTGCAAATTTTGGTATACAGTGCCTTGCAAAAGTATTCACCCCCTTGGCTTTTTACCTATTTTGTTACATTACAGCCTTTAGTTCAGTGTTTTTTTTTATGTGAGTTTTATGTGATGGATCAGAACACAATAGTCTAAGTTGAAATGAAATGAGAAAAATATATACATAAAACTATTTTTTAGAAATAAACTGAAAATTGGCATGTGCGTATGTATTCACCCCCTTTGTTATGAAGCCCATAAAAAGGTCTGGTGCAACCAATTTCCTTCAGAAGTCACATAATTAGTGAAATGATGTCCACCTGTGTGCAATCTAAGTGTCACATGATCTGTCAGTACACATACACACCTTTTTTTGAGAGGCCCCAGAGGCTGCAACACCTAAGCAAGAGGCACCACTAACCAAACAGTGCCATGAAGACCAAGGAACTCTCCAAACAAGTAAGGGACAATGTTAACAAAGTCAGGGTTAGGTTATAAAAAAATATCCAAATCTTTGATGATCCCCAGGAGCACCATCAAATCTATCATAACCAAATGGAAAGAACATGGCACAACAGCAAACCTGCCAAGAGACGGCCGCCCACCAAAACTCACGGACCGGGCAAGGAGGGCATTAATCAGAGAGGCAGCACAGAGACCTAAGGTAACCCTGGAGGAGCTGCAGAGTTCCACAGCAGAGACTGGAGTATCTGTACATAGGACGACAATTAGCTTTACGCTCCATAGAGTTGGGCTTTATGGGTTAACCCTTTACGGCAGAGTGGCCAGAAGAAAGCCATTACTTTCAGCAAAAAACAAAATGGCACGTTTTGAGTTTGCCAAAAGGCATGTGGGAGACTCCCAAAATGTATGGAGGAAGGTGCGCTGGTCTGATGAGACTAAAATTGAACTTTTCGGCCATCAAAGAAAACACTATGTCTGGAGCAAACCCAACACATCACATCACCCAAAGAACACCATCATGAAACATGGTGGTGGCAGCATCATGCGCTGGGGATGGTTTTCAGCAGCCGGGACTGGGAAACTGGTCAGAGTTGAGGGAAAGATGTATTGTGTCAAATACAGGGATATTCTTGAGAAAAACCTGTACCACTCTGTGCGTGATTTGAGGCTAGGACGGAGGTTCACCTTCCAGCAGGACAATGACCCTAAACACACAGCTAAAGCAACACTTGAGTGGTTTAAGGGGAAACATGTAAATGTGTTGGAATGGCCTGGTCAAAGTCCAGACCTCAATCCAATAGAACATCTGTGGTCAGACTTAAAGATTGCTGTTCACAAGCACAAGCCATCCAACTTGAAGGAGCTGTAGCAGTTTTGCAAGGAGGAATGGGCAAAAATCCCAGTGGTAAGATGTGACAAGCTCATAGAGACTTATCCAAAGTGACTTAGAGCTGTGATTGCCGCAAAAGGTGGCTCTACAAAGTATTGACTTTAGGGGGGTGTTAGGGTTAATAGTTATGCACATTGACTTTTTGATTGATATTTTGTCCTATTTGTTTGCTTCAAAATAAAAACAAAAACATCTTCAAAGTTGTGGGCATGTTCTGTAAATTAAATGATGCAAATCCTCCCAATCCATGTTGATTCCAGGTTGTGAGGCAACAAAACACGAAAAATGCCAAGGGGGGTGAATACTTTTGCAAGGCACTGTAATATGAAAATGGCAGGTGGATTTAAGACAAAAAATAATAATTTATTGAATGAATCAAATATGAACATATATGTCACTGTCACTGGCTTGTTGATCTTTACATTGTTAGTTCATTCCCTATCCTGGCCTGGGACACACATTCATACGATTTGATAAAGTACTTATTGGACTTTAACTTATCATTGCACTTATAATAACGAGCGTAGCTGTCCTCAGTTTAGGTCATCGTATCGTTTCATCTGCGTTTTTTCCTGCATCCATCGTGTGTGAGTGTGTGTGTGTGTGTGTGTGTGTGTGTCACGGGGGGAATGGAGCAGCAGCCCCGCCTGCTGCAGAGGTTGATTCAGGCACAGCTCTCTTTCACTCTATTTACAACAAGGTATAGCCAGTATTAGATAGTATTTAGTATGCAGAATTGATTTATTTATTATATAGAATACTTTTTTATCTTACTGAGTGAATAATGGCAGCCTCCTACATCAGAACGATGCAGGCGCCAAAAGGGATGTGAGGAGACGTAAATCTGATTGGTCAGCTCACGGACCCAAGTTCACCCATTGGCTTATTTACAAGCCCATCAGAGTGTTTTTCAAGCTTTAAAGTAAATAGGAGGAGTATATAGGAGGAGGCTGCCGTTATTCACTCAGTAAGATAAAAAAGAACGACAGTTAGTGAAATAAATCAATACTGCATACTAAATACTATCGAATACTGGCTATACCTTGTTGTAAATAGAGCGAAAGAGAGCTGTGCCTGAATCAACCATCGTAGTTAGTTTATCTGTATGTATGCCATATTTCTGTGTATATTAATACCACTTTACTTGAGGCAAGGCAAGGCAAGGCAGCTTTATTTGTATAGCACATTTCAGCAACAAGGCAATTCAAAGTGCTCAATTACCTATTTTTGAGGGGGGAATAAACTTCAATATTTTGCCGTGAAAGCATGAACTGTCCTCTGGAGGACATCCACCAGACCAGCGGGCGCCTGTGGATTGTTGTCGGCAGAGGCAGGCGAGGGAGGCGGGGAGGAAGTAGAAGGATGCCCGGTCGGGGCTGCTAGCCTGGCTAAGGAAACTACCACACAATTCGCCACTGCAGAGACTCATATTCACCAACGACAGCACACAAAATGGATATATATGCTACAAATACACATGGAACTGCTGCGTGATACTTATTGCAGACCTGGCTGAACACACTCACTCATCCCAGACGGCAGCTAGCAGCTAAGAGGGTAGGTGAATTTAAACAATGGCTAAGTTGCTAAACGCATCTTGTTGTCATGTAACGGCCCTGTTCATGTTGCACAGACATTTTAATTGCATTTTGTGTCTGTTAAGAGGCACAAAGACACTCTTTATCTTATGCCCCCATAACTGCCGTTTTAGCTGAGTGGGAGCTCTCGGCATTAGCTGCAGCAGCTCCGTGCTGCTAGCACCGATTCGGCTCGTTTTTTTTGCTATCGACAGTACTCATATACATATAGCGATCAAGATTAACGTAAAAATTGCCCGGAGTTCTCCTTTAATGACAAATACAATTGGTACCACTACTTGACGTCAAAATATGTATTAGTTACACTGTCATAATAGTGTCATGACAGCCAGTTTTGTGAAATAATCACACATCTGACTATGTTAGAATTGGTCTCTAACCTTGGACATCTAATTATAATAACCATTAGGTCAACATGTCATGAATACAAAGAGGTGGATTTTCTGTTTATGTCAAGTTGTCATGACAAAGACATCCTCTGTTAATGTCATCCTGGTTAATGTCAAGTTGTCATTACAAAGACATCCCAAACAAATTTAATGTCAACTTGTCATGACCAAGACAACCTCTGGTAATGACACTTTGATTAATGTCAACTTGTCATAATCAAGACAAATTTAATGTCAAGTTGTCATGACCAAGACAAGTTCTGGTAATGAGACTTTGATTAATGTCAACTTGTCATAATCAAGACAAATTTAATGTCAAGTTGTCATGACCAAGACAACTTCTGGTAATGTCACTTTGATTAAAGTCAACTTGTCATAATCAAGATAAATTTAATGTCAAGTTGTCATGACCAAGACAACTTCTGGTAATGTCACTTTGATTAATGTCAAGTTGTCATAATCAAGACAACCCAAACAATGTCAACTTAAGTGTCATTCGGTTCAAAACCGAATGACACTTAATGACAGAAGTCATAAACGTTTATGACTTGTTTATAAGATTTATGACACATTCATGACAGTGTCATGTCATAGTTATGACAGTGTCAAGTAAAGTGTTACCCACTTTTCTTTTGGCAGTGATATGCCTTCATCTGTCTATTTGCATGTCCCTGGCTGATCAGCCTCATTGGCTCTAAGCCCCAATCTTCATTAGTTGTCTCTGTCAACCTGGAACAATAAAGCTGTGATTAGTGTAAGGGACCCAGGCAGTGTGTGTCCACACACACACACACACACACACACACACACACACACACACACACACACACACACACACACACACACCACAGTCCGTGGTATTTGTGTATGTTGCTTAAGTGAGTTTTGGGCTTCATTTAGACTTCAGTGCATTCTGTATCACATCTCTGCCAACTCTTATTCCAGGAATATTACAATTACACCCTACACACATACACAGGGCGGTGTAGCTCCAGGGGTAAAGGAGGAGGGGGGTTCTGAAGCGTCTCTGCCCAGCAGAGAGCTTGGGTAATGGTTAGTAGAGAAGCCCCAGGCTACTTTGGAAAATAGCTGAAGAGAAGGGAATCAATATTAGACACACACCTGCTGTGCACACATATGTGTGTGCGTGTGTGAACTTTTTAATTACCCTGCAATGAATTAACCGTTTTTTTGTATAATCTTCTAGACACAAATTTACAGCCATCTGTAAATTAGCCAACACGCCTTTTGTTCCTCCTCAACATCCCTGCTAATGTTGGGATTATTCTGCTCTGATTAAAGTATGGGGTCAATTCATCCAAACTAAATCTTTCATCCACCCATCTGAGTCATATTTTAGGCTACAGAACATGGACACACACCAACACGTTTTACATAATGGGATTTATTTATTCTGTCGGTAAAGTTGCTGGATAGAGCATTTTGTAAAATGAAACTTGTTCCTGCAGATGTTTGGAAGTTTCTTTCTCTCACCAATGGTGAACAGAGTTTGTTTGTATTCAACATTAAGATCACACTTCCCATAAAACGTCCTGTGTCATCATACAGGAGTGAATTATCATGTTGGAAGTGTTTTTTCCATCGGCTGTTTTCTCCATTCACCATCTGCCTTTGCCGAAACGCAGCTCTCTTTGCACCAAAAGAACACCTTCCACGTGTTTGGGGCAGTAAAGCAAACCAAGCAGATGCATCTTCAATAAGTCTTTATACAATAAGAACAAAATACATCATTTGCCAGCACTTTCCAAAACAACCCATAATTCAACAATTAATTCAAGTGTTTCCCCAATTGGAGAAACAATGGACCAGTCAGAGCTTTGTAGGCAGGATAAAGAATAAGATGGATGCACTTGGTACAGGTTCTCCTAATTTGACTTACAGTAATAACTGTTATATTGACATACTTCTTCAATCATCGTGAAAAGCATTAAATGCTTCTACTAACCACTAGAACAGCTTCTGGGTTGACTAAAATGACGTCGGCAATGCAGATACTTCACTCACTACTGACTGGTTAGGACAAAATAAAACAAATCAAACCCCGCTCTTCCTCTAAAAGAAACTGGCTAACATAAACATGATGTCAGACTAAATTAATTAAGTTAAACTAAATGGTTATTAATTTTCAGTAAAGTGTAAACAAATGTTTTAAGTGTGTGACCAAACAACCAGGACTGTTGTTTTTCTGGTGAGGACAGTCTCCTCTGAAATTCTGACATAGAGGCTCACAATGTAAAATGCAGTGGATATGCAGTGGCACTGATAGTCCTTTGTGGTAATACCAAGCGCTGTATTTAATTCTTGAGCGTAATTAGGGGTCCAAGCCCGAGGTTGTGGAACCCTATTGTTTTTCTAGAGATTATTATTTTTCCGCTGATAAAACTCACGCTACAGCCTAAACCATACATGGTGGGCGGGTGCCATTTTCAGGAATGGTCCAGAACCCTGTAGGGACCTCAGGCACAACAATTGACCCACTTCCACCGCTAGGTGGCGCTATAGCAGACAAAACGTGTTTGGCCTTATAACTCTCAAACCGTACATTGCACATTAAAAATACTAATATCTATGCGTTCCCTGAATTCAGCTGAATCTTCTGATATAGGCCATGACCATGTCTGCCTATACTTTTATGCGTGACAAATCGCGATTTATCGAAAACATACTTTGCCGATCTCCTCCTAGACCATGCAACCGATCTGCACGAAACTTGACACGTAGCATCTCCTGACCCACCTGCATTCTTTTCTAACGTCATTTTAAATCTTTGTTCTTGGCAAGGATATCAAGTCATTCCAAGTCAAACGGCTTAAGGCCAAGTGAAGGCACAAGTTACTAGTGGAGCTGAAAGTGTTTTTGATATTGTGCAAAAAGTGTAAAGTCTGTCATCAAATTCATGAGTCCGAGTGAAATCATGTGACTCATATCTACAGACAGCTCTGATACAGCTAACCACCCTAGCAATATATGAGCTCATGACATTTCAATAAGCATATCTTTTTCTAATTAGTTTTTCATCAATTGTGGCTTGACACGACTTTTACTTGCAAGTTATGCCATGTGTGTATGTGAGAGAGAGAGAGAGAGAGAGAGGGGGGAGAGAGGAAGAGAGAGGGGGAGAGAGGGTGAGGGTGAGAGAGAGAGGGAGAGGGAGAGAGGGAGAGAGAGAGAGAGAGAGAGAGAGAGAGAGAGAGAGAGAGAGGGCCAGGGAGAGAGAGAGAACAAAACATATTTTTTGTTAATAAAAGTACTGCATAGCTAGCAGCTAAATATGTCTTCTTTTTATTTACTGTTTCACATATAAATTATAGGACATGTACAGTATTTGCTTATTATATTCAGTGATATCATAATTAGCCTGTTTACTTGTATTATTATATGATAGATGTATAGATGCATTTACTCTTTTATTTCCTTGCTTTATTGTTTTGTTTTGTTTGTTTTTTATGCTTTGGCAGCACAGATGTATTGATTTTGTCATGCCAATAAAGCAAATTAAGAGAGAGAGAGAGAATTAGACATGTACCTCATGTACATATAGAGTCAGAGTCCATCAGACATCAGGCATGGTGCTCCACTTAGCCAAAGGGAAATAAACTCAATGAGGGAAAGACGGAAGATAGAGAGAGAGAGAGAGAGAGAGAGAGAGAGAGAAAAGTGGATGATGCACAGGGATAGATGGAAGGATGGATGAATAAAAGGGACGGATAGTATGATTTAGCTGATAGGAGAAATCATTTACCAGCGCAATTTGTCGACAAGGATCTGGGGATGTCTCAGTGTGTCAGTGCCTCAGCCACTTTGATGGATGATGGAAGTTCACTGACTTTAACACTCTCTCTCTCTCTCTCTCTCTCTCACTCTTGCTCGTTCTTACTCTCCTTTTCCCTCAGCCTCTTTTCCTGCTCACTCTTTTCTGCCTTAAACTCCAGCAGAGCAAAGCAGTCTCCAGCTTAGCGTGTGTGTGTGTGTGTGTGTGTGTGTGTGTGCATACAGGGAGATGTATCCAACATCAGTACATGATTAGACAAAAAACTATTCACACACTTCACACACTCCAGTTCCATTATTTAATTTGACTGTTTTTGTTTGGTGGTATGTGTTAGTGTATGTGCTTGTGTCCAGTGTGTGGACTGACCAGGTGAGACCATATATCAGCTCAGGTCTTTATCGATGCTGCGAGACAGGGAGGCCTATCGATACGGCTCCTTGTTTTACTGAACCAAGACTCGCCCCCGGCCACAGCTCCACCCTGAATAGACTCTGAGATTAACAGTAAGAGAAATCAGGGCTAGACCAATATATAACAGTCGAGAGCCGCTGTAAACATGGAACTTCTGAGTTCTGTTCCAGAGGTAAGAAAACCTCTACAATATAACATTGCTTAACAGTATGAAATGTGATTCACTCATTTGTCCAGATACAGATGGTATAAATCTAAAAAAAACATTGATATGATTTAGTTAGTATTTCAGCTTTTAGCTGGCTTTAACAAACAGAATGAGTGGGGACAGACCAAGCTGAACAATGGAGACGTTTTTCAGACATAAAAAGCTGAAAAGATGATCTTAGAAGAGAGCTTTGGTGGGTACCACAAACAGGAAAGATGGAGATGATGTATAATGAAACATCTGCCACACTGGGAAAAGCTGTGGAGGCTGCAGTTTTTTGAATGCTAAGAAATATAAATATTAGGCCCAATATAATATATATAATAAATAATAATAAATATAATAACACAATCTCTATTCAAGGTCCATTGAACTCTAGCAATTTGCTTAGTTGTCACAGAACTGTAGATGTCCAAATATGTACAGGAAAGTTTGAACATCTACTTTTAGAACTTTTTCAGAAGCCCTAAAAGTGCCAAAGATAGTTCATAAGGTCAAAAAAATGTACTTTATAACTCTATAATCACAAAGCAAAACAAACATATCAGTCTCTGTAGTATATAATCATGTCATTCTTCAATTAAAGCCAATGAATAATACCCTCAATGGGATATTGTATTGAGTTACAGAAACTAGTTAAAAAGGAAGGATGTCAGGACTATTGCTCTCTATTAATCTTGCAATACAACTATCATGTCAGCCACTCTGTTTTGTCCACTTCTGGATCATCACACATATAAAAACATTAAGATTATATATCATATATTTTTAACAATGCTCCTGTTTCTTTACCTGTCTAACTTGTAGCAGTGCCATTGTGATCACAGACCTCAGTGATGAAATTACTTTGGTGAATACAGTGTTATTAGAACCAACAAAAATACATGAACAAATATGGACAAAACTATGAAAACAAGACCAAGTTGAAATGAAGTTGAAGACCAAAGAAGGAAAGAGCTAAATAGACTCTACGGTACTAGTAACAGTTTTTACGCTTTAAAGATTGCCACCTGAAAACAAGTGATTTGTAAGAGCTGATTCAAAAAAAAATCATACAAGTTTGCACAACCTGCGCGAAGATGAAGGATATTAAGTACACAACAACTTCAGATTAAAATTGCCACTTAAGCTTGAAAAGAGCTGTCTAGTGTAAATCTATGTGTGTATTTGTACTGGCTGTGTATTGTTCATTTCGGAATGGTTAGGACATCACAACACTTTAAAAAAAAGCATTACTTCTATCCAAATCTATCATGCACAACAAAGTCCTGTTGCATTATTGATGACTTGACTCGTTTCCTGCTAGAGATTTATATTTTTCTTCATTTGTATGTGAAGTGAGCTTAAGTAAACCCTAAATTGAGCATAACGCTTCTCTGCCTGGGGAGTCGACTATGACTCTGTGCCAGGAACGATGTAGCTACAGTCAGTGAGCCATCGGCAAAATGCTTCATTATGCTCAACACCATCAATCTCCATGCATAAGAATAGCCAACTTCAATACCACTATTGGAAACAGCGATGGTCAGACTCTCATCCCGTCTCAAAAAGTTGCTGTGATTGATTTTTAAAAATGTTGAGCCATTTTCATAGAAGATTTTGAGCACTGCTGTAGAAAGGCAGGGTGCTAATATGTCAGATGAATTCATCATCATTGGTTGGAGTAAATTATTATTTGACAGGCATGTAAATTAGAAGGAGAGCCTGGACAGGGGTGAAAGAGCATGCTACTCACCTTAACATGGAAGGAAAAAAGGAATCACAGCAACTGAAGCAAGTGGAGATGAGAGGGAAAATGTCAACTTTTATTAGAAACATGGATTTCAAAACAGAGGTTGTCATCAAAAGAGTATCAGTTAATTGATCTTTCTCATCTTTATAAGGGATGTCATTTGCATCACTTTTCTTTGCTCTATGTGTTTGTCATTCCCTGTGCTGTTTGAGTGTTTGTGTGTATGTGTTTGGTCTTTCCACAGAGAAATCTCCTCGTGGGTGAGGTGGTTTAGTCTTGATCAAACAGACTTCTGTTCTACAAATAAAGCCAATATTTTTTCTCTTGCCATGTACAAAGGATACACTCTCACTCTCTCTCAGTCATGCAGAATAACACTGTTGTATGTTATAATTGTATTTGATTTGGTTATCTCTTTTGGTGTTTATTGACAGACAGGTAGTTTGTTGACTTGCTGTGTCATCTCCCAGCCTTGTCACTGTCATGATTTTATGACCAAACCATGGCTATTATTTAATTGCAATGATAGAGATAATATACACTGATTAACTGAGTTACTTTCTCTCGCCTCCCCCCCTGTTCTTGTCCTGAAAGTCCTCCAGTATGTCTCATATACCTATGTAAAACATTTCTGTCAAACTTAACTGGCAATTATGCCAAGATCTGGGGCAAGATGCTAAAAAGCATTATTTTCATTAGACTTGTAATTGAGAACAGCATAGAAGAAGTGCAATTTCACCAATTGTGTCACATCGGCAAAGTTCACCGACAGCACCAGAACGGCTGTGATTACTCACATTTTACAAACCTTTTGGGGACAGGCCCTCCCCCACCCTCCCTTCAGCAAATCAGATCACATCTCAGTTCTGCTTTTGCCTTCCTATAGTCAGAAACTCAAAGCTGACCTATTCTGAACTCATCATAATAAGGAAAATACAAAAGAAAATGGGATTCATTCTCAACTTTGCTAATTCACATAATTGGCACAACCTTTTATCTTCTTGGATGTTCAAGGGCTCAACTGAGCCACTAACGACCTCTGACTCCTCGATAAGTTTGCTGTAACATATAGTTCAGGACCTTAATAAAGTTTGATTTGAATATAAGTTTGTAATTTTGGTTTTGACAAGATGTCTTTTGACCATTTTTCTTCAAATCTTATGAGTAACTTAATTCTGATAGTGTTCAAGCTGCAGGTGAAATTGTTATGATATATACTGTATATTGTAATTCAACTTGAACATGAACAGCATAAATCTCGGTACTAGTTGCCTCCCCCGTCAGAGTTACTGAGGCGGCACTAAGCACCATGGGTATAGTCCACCTGTCTGCTGAGAGTGTCTAAGGTACAACTGTAAATAAGTTAAATACTATTTTCATGTTTTTTGTCTGTCATGCTATGTATATATCATTATTGCAAGGGGGATTTACCACTATACAAGGTGACATTTATGTCATATATCATTGAAGCTAAATAAATGCAGTCTTTCCCATACATTATGGACTTTCCTTTGGTATTCCTTCTTATTATCCAAATTAATCTGTAGGCCAACATATATCATATTTGCAGTTGGTTTTATTGTAAGCAAGTAAGTAAGTAAGTAAACTTTATTTATATAGCACCTATCACAGATAGAATCACAAAGTGCTTTACATGCAGCAAGTTTAACAATTTAAAAACATCATACAAAACATAAAAACATGATAGATCAGTCAACTGAAAGCTTGTCTGAATAGTAGTGTCTTCAGCTGTTTTTTAAAAGAAACAATCGAATCGGCCACACGCAGCGACAGGGGCAGGGTGTTCCACAATTTGGGAGCAACTGCCTGAAAGGAGCGGTCTCCCCGAGTTTTAAGGCGGGTTTTAGGTAGGGGTGCAACGGATAAAAAAACTCATGGTTCGGATCGTTTCTCGGATCAGAGTCACGGATTGGATCATTTTTCGGATCAGCAAAAAAAAAAAAAAAGACAAGACAAATAAAAATCCTGCCTCATTCACTGCATTTATTTGATTTTTGGCATTATCAGTTGTGACTGGTATATTACTAGTACTGGGCCTCTTTATCTTCCATTCCTCCACTGTTTATGTCAGTACCTGCGCAAGATGAGATGCCTGTGTGACTCTCGTAGAGGGGGTGTGTCTGCAGCACCGGACTTCTCATCTCCCAGTCTGCTGTGATAAGCGGTTGTTGACCAGCTTTTGTTTTCACTCCTGTCAGTGAAACACCAGGGTGATGTCGCTTCAAATGCGTGGCCATGCTTGATGTGTTTTCCACTGTAATATGGCTTTCTTGTGCCACAGTGCCTACACACCGTCACGGTTTTATCCACTAACCTCTTTCCTTCATCATTATATTTGACAGGGAAGCCAAAATGCTCCCATAAAGGGGATTTAAATGACGCGGGGCGTTCAAGCTCCTCCAATCCTTCAATCGCCATGACCACGCTGTGTGTGGACTGAACATGCGCACAATTTTTTTTTTTTCAGAAATCAATCCGCAGATCACGTGTGTGCCGAACCGAAGATATTTATCCAAACGGATCACGGATCAATGACGATCCGTTGCACCACTAGTTTTAGGGACCATCAGGAGATTTTGACCTGAGGAACGAAGAGTGCGGAAAGAAGAGTAAGGGGTCAACATGTCTGCAATATATTGAGGCGTCTGTCCATGTAGTGCTCTAAAAGTTAAAACAAAAATTTTATAATCAATTCTGTATTTTACTGGAAGCCAGTGGAGAGTAAATAAAATCGGAGTAATATGTGCCCTTCTGTTTGTTCCTGTTAAAGGCCTGGCTGCTGCATTTTGCACCAATTGGAGACGGCTCAGAGAAAATTTGGTAAAACAGGGAATTACAATAATCTAACCGTGAAGAAATAAAAGCATGAATGATCATCTCCATGGTAACTTTGGGCAGTATTGTTCTCAATTTAGAGATATTTCTCAAATGATAAAAACAGTTTCTGACCAACTGTCTAGAATGACCATCCAGAGACATCGATTGGTCAAACAAAACACCAAGGTTTCTTAGGCTCAACTGGATGGAGGAGTCCAAGGAACAGAGGAGTTGTTTAATTTGGGGTAGTTTTTGGTCTGGAGCAATGATCAAAGTTTCAGTCTTTTTCGTATTCAGTTGTAAATAATTGTTATATAACCAAGTCTTAATGCATGACAGACATTCCAATAAATCAGTAAATCTACCAGACTCAGATTCTTTGAATGAGCAGAACAACTGAATGTCATCAGCATAGAAGTGATAAAACACATTATTAAAATTACGGATTATTTCACCAAGAGGGCTAATATACAATAAAAACAAAAGGACCTAAAACCGAACCCTGAGGAACTCCGTATGACAGAGGGGTCATTTCTGACAAAATGTTGTTAACAGACACACAAAATGATCTATCACTCAGGTAAGAGGTGAACCATTTAAGAACAGACCCAGAAAACCCCATTTCATTGTGTAACCGATTTAACAATACTGTATGGTCCAATGTATTAAATGCAGATGATAGGTCAAGTAAAATCAACACAGTGTACTGTCCAGATCAGCACCACAAATTATTTATAATTAAAAAAACCCCCCCCAGTCATGAATGGCATTTAGGAAAACCTGACTGAAATTTATCAAGCAAATTTTTTTCCAAGTTAGCTGGCCTGCTACCACTCTCTCAAGGATTTTAGATAAAAAAGGCAGTTTAGATATAGGCCTGTAGTTAGTTGGTTCAAAAGAATCCAAATTAGGTTTCTTCAGTATGGGGCTGACAACTGCTTGTTTAAAATGGCTGGGCACAGAACCGGTTAAAAGGGAAAGGTTTACTTAATAGACCCTTAATATCATCACGAGTGATAGGTGAAAAAGTATCCCAAGAGTATGAGGCAGCTGACCCACAGGATATGATATCAAGAGATGGGTTTATAGTAGTTGTAATATCTTGCACCTTGTTTACAAAAGCATGTAAAAACCTATTACAATCAGTCTTTGAGTGTACAGGCACTCGGGGAGCAAGGGGAGAGACAATAGATATTGTATCAAACAGGACTTTAGGATTTTTCTTGTTCAGAGTTACCAGATTAGCAAAATAATCCGACCTAGCCTGTTTTATTATAACATTTAGCAGTGTGATAAGCTCCCTCAGATGCAATCTTTGTATTTTAAAACAGCTGAGACACAGCTATTAGTTATCAGGGCTGATAAAACAAAGAACAACGATAATGTCATGTAACTGCTGAATTAGGGTACTGGCACCTTTTGTTGTGAATGTTCTCACGTGGTTTTCAGTGATGCATTTTAGTTTGGATTTTTCTCTCTGTGAACATATACCAAACCAAGAAAACAACAAACTCATCAATTGTTTCGGACCAGAGTAAACCAACTATATATACCTATATAACTATAGGTGTGAAAATGCCCTAAAATATCAATCCTTATTAACCTGTTGGTTTGCTGTTTTCCATCCCTCTGTACTGTCGCTATCTCTATCTGTGCATGCAGGGTAACCAAGAGGCTCCAGCTCCCCCTGAAGCCATGGCCCAACCCTTCCCACAGGCCCAGTACCCCCCTCCTCCACAGAATGGGATCCCAGCTGAGTATGCCACGCCCCACACCCACCCACCGGCAGAATACACAGGACCAAGCACGGTGGCCGAGCACACCCTGACACTCTACACGCCTACACACACACAGAGCGAACAGCCGGGAAATGACAGCAACACCCCCACTCTCACAGCCAACACAGTAACCGTGAGTCTACAGTTTATACTAACATCATTATGAACCACATGGAATAAATTGTTTTGCTGTATTTTAATTCAGAGTTGGTATCAATGAGGACTGAAAAAGTTATGGGGACTTGACTGATGGTCGTGGACTTGACTGACTACAAAGGGTAGAAAATCTTCAATATCAACATTTTAAATGTGCGTTACTGTTAATGTGCGCTTCTGCAGATTTGAGAAAAAACATCTCCTTTACAACAAAAAGTATCTCATTTACAGTTTGCAATTGTTTATTAGACCTATTTCTTCATAACAAATGATTTTTAAATGAAAAATATATTACTGTTTTAGGTTCAGTTATCAATCAGTTTTCAATGGGGGTGTGGCCTTGACTAACTGCCACTTTGCTCATTTGAAAGCCATGATGTCTCTGTCTCATGGGTGGGCCAAATTCTCTGGGCGGACAAAGCAGAAAAAGGGGAGGTAACCTTGCTCCTTATGAGCTCACAAGGATCAAGATTCCAGATCAGCCCATCTGAGCTTTCATTTTCTCAAAGGCAGAGCAGGATACCCAGGGCTCGGTTTACACCTATTGACATTTCAAGACATTGGGGGACCATAGTCAGGCTGGGGGAACGCATATTAATGTAAAAACCTCATAAAATGAAATCTTCATGCCATGGGACCTTTAATGCAAAATGTTTTATAGTCATCTAAATGCTTTAGTATGTTTTCGCCAGTGTCACAGAAGTGAGTAAAATTGGCACAATTTGAGGTCTATAAGTGTATACAGGTGTGGTTGAGAACATGTAGAGGGTAAGTGTGGTGATTTGCATAATGCGGCATAAAGCATGTCTTAGGTATTGTTATTGAAGTATGACTTACAAGGGCCATGACAAGGGCCAAAAAAAAATGTTTAACCGTGTTTTAACTGATGTAGTTTATGTTGTGTTTTAATCACATTGTTAACATGTACATTTTCAGAAACTACAAGAATTTAGATTTTTTTTATTGGCACCTTCAGACATACAAAACAAATTACACAACGTGTGACAGGTAATAGCAGATGGTGCACAGAACAGATAAACACAAATAAGAACAAAGACCCTCTCCCACCCCCCACCCTCTGCGGTCTCGAGGAAAACAAAACAAATGTCTTGTGGCACTGAGGTTATTAAGTCTGATATTTGTGCTGCTGCGCTTTTCCATAGGTTGATAGTTGATGATTTGACTTTGTTAATCCTTGCTGTAGAGAGCTCGAGCATAACTATGTCCAGAAGGTACGCCAACCACTGTTTTATACAAAGCCGGGGAGCCAGCGCTGAGCTATCACTTTCTTGGTTGCAGTTGAGCCGGCTAGCCAAATTTTCCTCTGTCTCCCAAGCAGGTGTAATTTAGAATCGTCATTAAGTAACAAAACAGTCGGGTCAGTAGGAAGTCGACATCCTATCACATCAGATATTATTGATGTTGTTTTATTCCAGAAGTCATACACCTGTTCACACGCCCAGACCATATGCAGGAAAATTCCAGTTTGTTCAGGTTGACAGAACGTGTAATAGGGAGTGGGAATGACTTCAGAGACGTATCTCTTCTGAGGAGTCCAATATGTCCTATGACATATGTTGAAGTGGATCTGCTGGTGATTTGGGTTCCTGGAACAGTGGAAAATGTCCCAAACTGCCTCCCAATTAATTGTGTTCCCCTCAGGGCTCAGCTCTCGCTCCTATTTCCCCACTATTGGGAGTTCTATGGATACTTGCATCAGTTTAGCATAAATCCTGGACACTTAGAATTTAGATTTCAAATTAAGCCCCATACATACAGTACAGGCCAAAAGTTTGGACACACCTTCTCATTGAATGCGTTTCCTTTTTATTTTCATGACTATTTACATTGTAGATTTTCACAGAAGGCATCAAAACTATGAATGAACACATATGGAATTATGTACTTAACAAAAAAGTGTGAAATAACTGAAAACATGTCTTATATTTTAGATTCTTCAAAGTAGCCACCCTTTGCTTTTTTATTAATAAGGGACAAAATTCCACTAATGAACCCGGACAAAGCACACCTGTGAAGTGAAAACCATTTCAGGTGACTACCTCATGAAGCTCATTGAGAGAACACCAAGGGTTTGCAGAGTTATCAAAAAAAGCAAAGGGTGGCTACTTTGAAGAATCTAAAATATAAGACATGTTTTAAGTTATTTCACACTTTTTTGTTAAGTAAATAATTCCATATGTATTCATTCATAGTTTTGATGCCTTCAGCGAGAATCTACAATGTAAATAGTCATGCAAATAAAGAAACACTTTGAATGAGAAGGTGTGTCCAAACTTTTGGCCTGTACTGTACATTCTTGTCTTGCAGTTGTACTGTTATAAGCTTTTCCATTGTGGGAGTGGCCATGGGATAAAAACATGGAGTGGTGGGCTAAATCTGACTTTAAAATGCAATGGGAACAGGGAAATCTAAAATTCAAACCACCATCTTATATTTTAACTCATGTATATTTTAGCCACAAATCCGTGGTGTGTTATTCTCCTTTGAAGGTTTAAAGATAGTTAGTTGAGACCTAGAGTTGCAGCCCACATGCTTTCTATTGGTGGGGGGCACGCTGGGAAGCATGCAGGAAACTGAAAGTGAAACCTCTCTTGCTGTCTGAAGTTCCTTTGACACTACATGAAACTTAAAACTTTAAAATGTTAGGATCATCCAATCATGATTGCCTTGGGGTTCCATATTTGATCAGCTACTGGCTTGACCTCTGAGTTGATTCTGAAAGCAGTTACAAGATCTGGGAGACCAAAGCAACATGAAGCAGGGTTCCGTTCACAATGTTCTAAAGGTTTAATGAGACACATAAGGATATTTACATTTTCTAACAATAACTCCATTCACTTAGATGACATGAGGGTAGATAGATAAAAAAGATGCTCCATAGAAAAGGAGGATTAGTTCAACACAGATAAATCTTCAGAAAGGAAAGCAGCGTAACAATTTATGATACTCGTGGCAATTTTGTAATCCCACTTTGACAATGAGGAATGAGACAAAAATCTCTTAAAGTATTGTCAAACTTTTAATGCTCAGAGCATAGTACACAGGACAAAGATTGGTTTGTAATATGCACACCGATAGGAAGCTGTTCTCTCACTTTATACCTTGGCCAGGTCCTCCCTATTTGGCCAGTGTGGTGTCTTTCAGTTTGTGTTTTGCATGCCTTTGTTCTCAAGACATAGGGCTTACCAGCCAGAGGTGAGTAGCGTGATGACATCCAGGTGGGAGATGCCTTAGCACATGTATCTGTTAGCAAATGCAATCAGTTAAGTTTCACTCAGTAAAAGGTTGCATTATAAAGGAATCAGCATAATCAAATACTAAGGAAGTTTAAACTTGATTACATCAGTTTGGTCAAATGCATTTGCATTACAACATGATTAAAGACAGATCTCCATCACAGTTACAAATGTAAGCAACAAGGAAGAAGTGGAGTTACCCTGCCCGGAGGAAGCCCGAGGCCCCCGTCTGGAGCCAGGCCCAGATGGAGTTTGGAGTTTACCCTGGTGGACGAAAGGGTCGGTAGGGGAACTGTGACTGTTGTTTGTGCATATGCACCAAACAAAAGCTTGGAGTATTCGGCCTTCTTGGAAACCCCGAATGGAGTCTTGCATGGGGCTCCAGTAGGGGACTCCATAGTTCTGCTGGGAGACTTCAATGCGCACGTGGGCAATGATAGAGACACCTGGAGATGTGGGATTGGGAGGCATGGCCTCCCTGATCTAAACCTGACAGACTTTCTACTCACACCTCCGGCGGAGCTTTTCGTGCATCCCTGTAAAAACAGGGAACCATCCAAGCTGTGTATAGTAAGGATGGGATGCTGTTGACCTCAACTGAGGATGTAATTGGGCAGTGGAAAGAGCACTTTGAGGAACTGAGTAACCTGAATCCAACTTTACAACAGTACGTCCCAGTAAAGTAGCTGTGATAAAACCTCTTCTGAAAAAATCCATCCCCGATCCTGAGGTCTTAGCCAACTATAGACGTATATTCAATTCAATTTTTAATTCAATTTTATTTATAGTATCAAATCATAACAGAGACATATCTCGAGACACTTTACAGATAGAATAGGTCTAGACCACACTCTATAAATTCCCAAACCCCAACAATTACAGTAATTCCCTCAAGAGCAAGCATTAGCAGTGGCTATTGCGACAGTGGCAAGGAAAAACTCCCTTTTAGGAAGAAACCTCGGCAGACCCAGACTCTTGGTAGGCGGTGTCTGACGGGGCCGGTTGGGGGTGTGATGAACAGTGGCAAATAATAGTCACATTAAAGATAATGGAACAGTGAATTCGAAGGTCATCTTGGAAGTTCATGTCATAGCAGGGCACATTGTGTCATACTGAGTAGTGCAGTCTCCTATACCGAATCCTGACTACTCTGTGCATATGAACATCACAGCAGGGCGTTGCGGGATGTAACGTGGCGTTGCAGGGCATGGGTGGATGCGGCGGACGCAGCAGGACGCGGCCGGGAATTGCAGAGAATCGCAGAGCGTAAGGACTCCGGGGAGTAAACTCCCCAGAGCTAGGTTAGTAACAAGCATTTCTGGGATAGGATGCATACAAAAGGAAACAAGTGGAAACAGAGATGAGAGAGCAGCTCAGTGTGTCATAGGAAGGAAGGAACTTCCCCGGCAGAATTATAATAGCATAACTAAGAGAGGCAGGTTAAAGAGAGGTGCCTGGTCGGGCTAGAACTCTCCCCAACCGGATTGGGCTGTACTGGCCTGCCTCCCTCTACTCTCGCTATATTATTGATTATATAATAAATAAAACTGATGACTATGAAGAGGAGCAGATGGGCCGGGTTAGGTGGACACTGCAACTCCTCACTCCCTAACTATAAGCTTTATCAAAGGGGAGGGTTTTCAGTTTACTCTTAAATGTGGTGACGGTGTCTGCCCCTCAAACCCAAATTGGGAGCTGGTTCCACAGGAGCGGAGCCTGATAGCTGAAGGCTCTGGCCCCCAGTCTACTTTTAGAGACTCTAGGCACCACAAGTAGCTCTGCATTCTGGGAGCGTAGTGCTCTAATAGGACAAAAGGTACTAAGAGCTCTTCTAGGTATGATGGTGCTTGACCATTTAGAGCTTTGTAGGTCAGGAGGAGGATTTTAAATTCGATCCTAGATTTCACAGGAGGCCAGTGCAGAGAAGCCAATACAGGAGAAATATTATCTCTTCTCTTAGTTCTCGTCAGAACACGTGCTGCAGCATTCTGGATCAGCTGGAGAGTCTTAAGGGACTTATTTGAGCAACCTGATAGTAAGGAATTACAGTAGTCTAGCCTGGAAGTAACGAATGCATGGACTAGTTTTTCAGCATTGTTTTGAGACAGGATATTCCTAATTTTGGCAATGTTACGAAGATGAAAAAAGGCTGTTCTTGAGGTTTGTTTTAAGTGGGCATTGAAGGATATATCCTGATCAAAAATAACTCCTAAATTTGTGATAGTAGTGCTGGAGGCAAGGGCAATACCATCCAGAATAGCTATATCTTTAGATAATGAAGTTCGGATGTGCGTTGGTCCCATCCCAATAACTTCAGTTTTGTTTGAGTTTAACATCAGGAAATTGTGGGTCATCCAGGATTTTATATCTTTAATACACGCTTGAAGTTTAGCTAACTGACCACTTTCATCTTGCTTAATTGACAGATATAATTGGGTGTCATCTGCGTAACAGTGATAATTAATTGAGTGTTTCCTAATAATATTACCTAGCGGAAGCATATATAAGGAAAATAGAATTGGTCCAAGCACAGAGGGTTTATCGTTAATGTTAACAAATTGGGATCGCTCAGAGAAATAGGACTTAAACCAGCTCAGTGCAATTCCTTTAATGCCAACTAAGTGTTCCAGTCTCTGTAACAGGATGGTATGGTCAATAGTGTCAAATGCAGCACTAAGATCTAGTAAAACAAGAATGGAGACAAGTTCTTTGTCTGCAGCAGTTAGAAGGTCGTTAGTAATTTTCACCAGTGCCGTCTCTGTGCTATGATTCTTTCTAAATCCTGATTGAAAGTCATCAAATAAACTATTGCTATGTAGAAAATCAAATAACTGATTAGCAACTACCTTCTCAAGGATCTTGGATAGAAAGGGAAGGTTAGAAATAGGTCTATAGTTTGCTAAGACCTCAGGATCGAGGGTGGTTTTTTTCAGAAGAGGTTTTATCACAGCTATTTTAAATGACTGCGGTACATAACCTGTTAATAAGGACATATTGATCATATCTAGTAATGAAGTGTTAACCACGGGTAACGCTTCTTTGAGTAGTCTCGTTGGGATGGGATGTAAGAGACAGGTAGATGGCTTAGCTGAGGATATCTTTAACATTAATTGTTGAAGGTCTATAGGATAAAAGCAGTCTAAGTATATGTCGGGAATAGTCGTTCTTTCTAACGTTCCTGCGTTTAAAGGTGAACAGTTAGAAGTTGAGGGCAAAAGTTGATAGATTTTATCTCTAATTGTTATAATTTTATCATTAAAGAAGCTCATGAAGTCATCACTACTCAGAGCTAGAGGAATAGATGGCTCAGTAGAGCTGTAACTATCTGTCAGCCTGACTACAGTGTTGAAAAGAAACCTTGGGTTGTTCTTATTTTCTTCTATTAGTGATGAGTAATAGTCTGATCTGCCCTTTCTTAGGGCCTCCCTATAGGTTTTGAGACTTTCTTGCCAATCCAAACGAGATTCTTCCACTTTGGTGGAACACCATTTACTTTCGAGGTTTCGCGAGATTTGTTTTAAGTTGAGAGTTTGGGAGTTATACCAAGGTGCTAGTTTCCTTTACTTAATCATCTTCTTTTTCTAAAGTCATCTGTAGGCAGGTCGTAGCACCGTCTACAAATGTTTAATGGCTTCACATGTCGCAGTATAGAGCTCCCAATAACCAGAATTGGCTTCTCAGCGGGTGTATCACTAGTAGGGAGAAACTGTTAGAGAGGCGAAGATGCTCCGGTTTAGAGTGACCGTCATCATGTGCACTCCCTGGTTTAGATCTAATGCTACGCTTCCCTCGGACAGTCACCCACTCGCCCAGCTGCTCGGGGCCTGCCGGGGGACTGCTAGCAGAAGCTACAGAAGCTACAGTATGTTGGCCCGCATCAACTACGTGGCGCTGGCTAGCTACGGAAGCATATGATTCTGATTCCATGATGCGGAGCCATGCCTCCACAGCAGCGAATATACTACATTTATTACATGTATCGTTATCACTAAAGGAGGCAGAGGAATAGCTAAACATTTGACACACAGAGCAAGAGAGCGCAGGAGAGGGAGAGGAATTAGCCATTGCTAATGGCTAAGCTAAAGTAGCTAACAGCGTTTTAAGAACTGTAAGATCAGCGAGGCAGTCACTGTAAGGGAAGCGAAGTATAAGTGCTTGAGTAGAACAATTGTAATTAAAATGCAATCCAGGCAAATAGCCGCTAATTTAGACAATAAAGCAGAGTTGAGTAAGTTTTTGCTGGAGCAGCAAACTAGCGTTTGGAACACGGGAACACCGGAAGTGACAATACGCTTACCGTACACGTCAGCACGTCAATCCAGTGAACACTGTCAGCCCAGTCAATACAGTCCTCCCTATATCTAATCTTCCTTTTCTCTCCAAGATCCTTGAGATGTGACTTTCTCCATAGCAATAGTTTATATGAGGACTTTCAGTCAGGATTTAGAATGCATCATAGCACAGAGACAGCACTGGTGAAAATTACTGACCTTCTAACTGCTTCAGACAAAGGACATCTTAGTGCTGCATTTGACACTATTGACCATACCATCCTGTTACAGAGACTGTAACATTTAGTTGGCATTAAAGGAATCACACTAAGCTGGTTTAAGTCCTATTTCTCTGATCAATCTCAATTTGTTAATGTTAACGATGAATCCTCCATGCACGCTAAAGTTAGCAATGGCATTCCACAAGGCTCAGTGCTTGGACCAATTCTATTTACCTTATGTATGCTTCCTCTAGGTAATATCATTAGGAAAATCTCAATTAACTTTCACTGTTATGCAGATGACACCCAATTACACCTATCAATTAAGCCAGATGAAACCAGTCAGTTAGCTAAACTTCAAGCATGCGTTAAAGATATAAAATCATGGATGACCTACAATTTTCTGATGTTAAAATCAGACCAAACCAAAGTTATTGTGCTCTGCCCTAAACACCTCCGAACATCATTATCTAAAGACATAGCTACTCTGGTTGGCATTGCCCTGGCCTCCAGCACTACCGTCAGAAATCTAGGGGTTATTTTTGATCAGGATACATCCTTTAACGCCCACTAAAAACAAAACTCAAGAACAGCCTTTTTTCAACCTTCGTAACATTGCCAAAATTACATCCTGTCTCAAAACGATGCTGAAAAACTGGTTCATGCATTTGTTACTTCCAGGCTGGGCTATTGTAATTTATTACTGTGAGGTTGCTCAAATAAGTCCCTTAAAACTCTCGAGCTGATCCAGAATGCTGCAGCGTGTGTTCTGACAAGAACGAAGAAAAGAGATCATATTTCTCCTGTATTAGCTTCTCTGCACTGGCTTCCTGTAAAATCCAGGATTGAATTTAAAATCCTCCTCCTGACCTACAAAGCTCTAAATGGTCAAGCACCATCATATCTTGAAGAGCTCATAGTACCTTATTGTCCCACTAGAGTGCTGCAGAGTTTTTCCTCGCCAGTGTTGCACTAAATGCTTGCTCTTGGGGAAATTATTGGAATTGTTGGGTCTTTGTAAATTATAGAGTGTGGTCTAGACCAACTCTATCTGGAAAGTTTCTTGAGAGAACTATAGTTATGATTTGATACTATAAATAAAATTGAATTGAAGTCGGACTCGTTCCATCCGAGATGGTTGGCCTCCGCCAGGTCGACGCTTTGTCACCAATCCTGTTTGTGATATCCATGGACAGGATATCAAGGGCTTAATCGTGGTGGGGAGGGGTTGAAATGTATTACTCATCGCTGCTTTTTGCAGATGATGTGGTCCTGATGGCATCAGCCGTCAGTGACCTTCAGCACTTATTGAATCGGTTCAGATGAGGATCAGCACCTCTAAATCTGAGGCTATGATTTTCAGCAGGAAACCGATGGAGTCCCTACTCCAGGTAGGGAATGAGGCCTTACCTAAAGTGAAGGAGTTCAAGTACCTTGGGGTCTTGTTTGCGAGTGAGGGGACAATGTGGCGGGAGATTGGCCGGAGAATTGGTGCAGCGGGGACAATATTACATTCACTTTACCACACCGTTGTGACGAAAAGAGAGCTGAGCCCAAAGGCAAAGATCTCTATCTACCAGTCACTTTCCGTTCCTACCCTCACCTATGGTCATGAAGGCTGGGTCATGACCAAAAGAACAAGATCCTGGGTATAAGCGGTCAAAATGGGTTTCCTCAGGAGGGTGGCTGGCATCTCCCTGAGAAGCTCAGTCATCTGTGAGGAACTCGCTCTTTTGCGTTGAAATGAGCCAGTTGAGGTGTTTGGGCATATGGTAAGGATGCCCCCTGGGCGCCTCCCTAGGGAGGTGTTCCAGGCACGTCCAGCTGGGAGGAGGCCTCAGGGAAGACCCAGGACTAGGTGGAAGGATTATATCTCCACCGTGGCCTGGGAACACCTCGGGATCCTCCAGTCAGAGCTGGTTAATGTGGCTCGGGAAAGGGAAGTTTGTGGTCCCCTGCTGAAGCTGCTGCCTCCGCGACCCGACCCCGGATAAGCGGACGACCATGGATGGATAGATGATACCAATTAAAACAGATGAGAGACTTTGTTCAGAGTTTTTACAGAATGGAATGTATTTCTAATCTTTAAAATCTGGGAAATTCATAAAACAAGAAAGTAAATTAGATCCAAAATATATAGAGAATAAAAAGAGAACGATTCAATTATTTTTATTTCAAGATCAAACTATTGTGCAAATGCATGCATAAACTACAGATTCACACACATGTCCACACACAGCAGGGACAGATTGGTGGCTGCATAACACTGACAATTTAGTGAAATGTTTTGCTACATTTCAACACAGAACTGCAAACACAAACAGTACACCCAGGCAATACTAAGGATGTCCACACCATAGGTAACTGCACTACCACTTAGTCTGCTAGTGGAGGATCCTTACAGCTGTCAGGGCCAATAAGAATGGAGCATGCTGGGAAAATATGGGAGTGTATAGACAGTAATGGCAGAGTGGGTAAGTCCAGTGAGAGGAGAAGACACGGTACAGTCAGCATTACTGGGACTGTTTTACAGTCACTGTGGAGAGCTTGTCATAGGCTGTAACTGTTACTGTCAAGATACATAGTTACTGCAGGATAAAGGGAAAAAAGACACCATACACATGTTCACTGTGGCCTAAAAGACACTGTACTAATTTACTGTAAAAAAAATTAATAAAAAAATGTTTGTCAGACCAATATATCAGGTTGACACTGTGTTGTTTTTTATTTTTTACTTAAAAACTAATATTTTCTTATCGACGTTGCCTGTGACTTCCTATGGAAAGAATATGACCTGAAATTCTTTAAATTGTCAGTTATTTTAGTTGTAGTTTTCTTTAGAGGTGGGAACTACTCAAATATTGTACTGTAGTTGGCTACTTGTTTAATTGTTTAGTTTTTTTTTTTTCAACAATATACTTTTTATTTTTTACATTTCCAAGAGAAATTTCACTTTGTACTCTGCTGAATTAATATTTTATGTGTGCTGTAGATAATAGTTGCAAGTTTTACACGTAAAACGTGATGGGCTTGTTAAATATATCATATTGTAAAATATGATTTGTTAAACTTAAATTAGGGAGGGGGCTCCAGTACCTGGTGTACTGGGAGGGCTACGATTTTGAGGAGTGGGTCCCCGCTCACATTCCATCGGCCCTGTCCTGACCAGATTCTCTTTGTGCTTTGTGCCTTAGTTATTTTTCTTGTTTCTACTCTTTTTGATCCTGACCTAGTTTGGGATTTTCTGATTTCACCTCAGCTTGAGCCCTTTGTCCTGTTGAATGCCGGGATTTTTGCATCTTTACCAGGGAAAGACTATTTGCTTCTACTTTTGACTCGTGATTTGAGCTCCTGGGTTCCTTTGTCTTTGAAATGTGACAGTAGCAGTCTAATTGTGTGTAATCTACCTGTTCGGGAAGGGGAAATGCTGGGCTCAGCAAGTCTCACACACACACACACACACACACACACACACACACACACACACACACACACACACACACAGGCATAGATACATGCACATGTTCACTCAAAAACACAGTAACAACACAACATCTGGGAGCTCTAACTGGGTGTAAAAGGTGGAGGTATTTAGGGTGGTTTGGGCTGCCTGTTTGTGTGTCTGTGTAACTGGCATAAGGGAGGCTTGGTTGGGTAGATTAGTTCTGTACAGCTTCCCTCCACACACACACACACACACACACACACACACACACACACACACACACACACACACACACACACACACACACACAGTACTGTTTCCCTGGTGACAGTGCAGGAAGCCCGGGCTGCTTGTGTATGATAATGTTCATGCAATTATTTCTTCTTCGTGCCTGGCTGCTCATACACCATGGATGGTGGAGGCATGGTGGCCAAAGAGAAAAAAAAAGAATCGCACAGACGGATTTTAGCTCTTTGACTATGGCTGAAGAAGGCTTACAGTCCTAAAGCTGTTCCATTCCATACCATGCTAAGCTTAATGACAGAATACAGCCAGCTTAATGTACTAACACACACGCTCAATGTGTGGAACAGGGATCAACAAGAGAAACTTACTTTGTGTAAGGATTTGTGACGCATTGGTGACTTTGAACAGGATTATTTCACATTATGTGTAATGGACTCATGCAACATTGTAATGCAAATTATGCTGTATTTTTTTATTTATAAAACATTTGTTTTCAAAGGGCTTCATGATCTTACAGTTTTTCACGATCGCTATGACACTTTTTTCAATACTTTTAACAACTTTCCTAAACTCTTAACGCACCATCACACCTACAACACACAATTGACAAAACAGTTAATTTCATGCTCAAAATCACACATTGTAAACTAAACTCCAACACTGATTTTCAAAATACAATAATTCACTAACACAATACACTATGTTTACCAAAACAATGCAATCATGTCTCAAAATCAAATAATTCTTCCAAAACACTAACACATGTTCTCTCCCAACAGGAACATTTAGTCAATCATAGCCCAATGTCATACAAAACACTAACACATGTTCTCTCCCAACAGGAACATTTAGTCAATCATAGCACAATGACATAAAAAACACTAACATCAGATGGAATTACAGAAACTGCATTATTTTAAATGTGTCAGGTCTGCCCTTATACAACAGACAATAGTATACTCTATTGATCATAGAGTGTGTTTTGGACTGCAGTTTCTCTTGAAGTCTCTCTACATTTTTGTTTTGTTGGGTTTAGTAAAAATGTTTTTAAGATTATTTTTTGGGCTTTTCCACCTTTATTTGACAGGACAGCTAGTTGAGAAAGGGGAGCGAGAGGGGGAAGACATGCAGGAAATCATCACAAGTCGGATTTGAACTCTGGACCTCCGCGTCGAGGTACAAACCTCCAAGTATATGTGCGCCTGCTCTACCCGCTCACCAATTTGTTTCTTTTGCTGCAGAGATTCAATACAAAAAATGATTGACCCATCTCAGAGTAGCTTTATAGAATGTACGGTTTATGAAAAAGAGGAGACAGAGACAGAATTGTCCTGGTACTCCTCTTCCTCTCCCTCGTGAAGGTATTTTTCTTACAGTTTTTCTTGATTGCTTTGATGCAGCAGTCAACTCAAACTCCACATTTTCAAAACAGTTAACACACAGGCCGAAACAGTGGCACTCATGGTCTAAATGACACATTTTGTTTGCAAAAGGCTCTAACCGTGCCAAAACATTTAAAATATGCAACAAAATGTAATTTTGCCTTCAAAGAACACAACTTGCAAACAAGTGTATGAGCTCTTCCAACCAACCATTACACAATGGACAACAAAACACAAAATACAGCACTCAGTGCAAATCAGTGCACCATTGCTTGCCATTTTAGCTTATTACTTTAAGTAGCTTTCATGCCAGTGCCATTTTTTGTTTTGATTCTTATTTTCAAACTGTGGCTGAAAACTGAAATACTGTAAATATTACACATAATACATGTAAATGAGTATAAGAAATTAAGAAAATAAAAATAAAATCTATTACAGTAAAGTATAAACATCTATTACTGTAGAGTATAAGAAATAGCCACTATTGATACTCTGTCTCTTGTGTCTTGGCGATGGGGCCACATAGTCTAACCCTGCAGACTGATCTATGGGGCCACATGGCCCAACCCTACAGACTGATCTATGGGGCCACATGGCCTAACCCTGCAGACTGATCTATGGGGCCACATGGCCTAACCCTGCAGACTGATCTATGGGGCCACATGGCCTAACCCTGCAGACTGATCTATGGGGCCACATGGTCTAACCCTGCAGACTGATCTATGGGGCCACATGGCCTAACCCTGCAGACTGATTGCTAATTGAAGATTTGTGTGAAGGAGTGTCAAACAGGTGCTTCAGTGATTTCATACTGATGTAGGTAGTTTCTAATAGTTAGGAACAGATGGTTTCTGTTTGGTTACCATAGCTAAAACAATGGAGTTTGGACTGCTTGAATGACATCCGTGTTAACTGTTCTGCAAAAGGGTGGGGAAAATGTGTCAATCCAATGAGAAAGGGTTAACACATTTGCAAGAGGTGTCTTCTGCTCTGCTGAGACAGTGATAATGAAAACCGAGTGGATCCCAAATTCTTTACGCAGGTCAAAGCAATCAAGAAAAATTGTATTTTCTGTGTTCATCTACAGTATATTGTTCAAATAGGTCCTCCTTTACTGTACTACCATAGGATCATGCGATTGGAAGAACCTCAACACCTGAGTGTGTTTCCTAGAAGGGAATCAGCTAGGATTGATCTACGTATTTGCATAACTTCAATCAGCTGTTTCTCAGTAAATGCATGTATAAAATGCAGGAGATATATTTGTGTTCAATTTACAATTTGAACAGCTGTTCACTTTGACTTTAGCCTATAAGTTAGGTTTAGAACATGTTATCTGTTCTGACATACAGTGTGAAAGCATTTGTAAATTTGGCAGTCAAAATCCATCGTTTTGGTCTTGGTGGAGCTTGTATGTAAAAGAAGTTCAAGCATTTTAAATGTGTGTTAACTGTATGCATTTTGTGTCAAAACAACAAGAAATGTGTTAATTGTATAGCCTACACAGACTGATGTTGTGCTAACTGTGTTAAGAGTTTAGGAAAGTTGTTAAAAGTATTGAAAAAAGTGTCACAGCGATCGTGAAAAACTAATACATAAAAGACACTATTTAACTATTTGTAGTCTTAACATTCTGTATACTCCCCTTGATGATCTGCCTTCGACTAAACCCCTAAAATGAAGCAGTTTAATTACATTTTAAATGCCAAATCTATTTTATATTATGATCTAACTATTGTTTATTTTTATAAATGTCTTTTTAGATGTAGGCATGGTTTAAGCAGGCAGTAGGAAGCAGGGTCAGCACTGAAAACAGACTATGGGGGCAGGGGCCTTGAGCTGGAACGGGCACGTCACAAGGAACACGCCAGACATTTTGGAAGACTAAAATCTGAGAAAGCGGTCTTCTGACACACCACCACTATCGGCCTGTATACACCTTTTCAACTAAACATCTACATCAAAGAGCAGGCTGGCCGCCCCAGATTGACAGTACTGCACTTGCTGGATGTTCAGAATCTTTCATGTCTATTGCAACATGTAAGGAGAAGCACTAGGTTATGGACTTGCTAGAAATTATGGAGTTATTATGAGCCTCGTTAGCATAGCAGCAAAACAATGTAGACGTGCTAAACGTGTGAAAATGGAACAAACGAAAGATGTCAAACCAGCAGCTAATGTAGAAAAAAAGCTGCCAGCCCTCATGCGTCTGCGGCCACAGGAGGGCAGACCTCCATGTCCAGAGAGGTGATGCTCTGCACTCAACTGAAATCCTGGAAAACATACTTGTTATAAATGTTTACGTTCACTGGCCAAGTGTAAGTGGGTGTTAGGGGCGCAGTTGCACAACAATGCAATTACAATTATGCACTATTGTACCTCGGCATGTGTTAAAAAAAAAGGTTACATGTGCCCTGTAGACAGCTAACAGTATGTCTCTATATACATATACCATTTTTCACAATGAGGAGCCCATAAAATCAGGGACTGATCCCATTTGATCTTATACTAAAGCTGACTTTATAATGGTAAATCTGCCACTTTGAACATTAAATTACCTATGAACATAAATAACTGCATTATAGAGAGACAACAGCAAAAAATTTCAAAACAGGTCAAATGAATTAATTGGTAACACTTTATAATAATGGTACATGGATTATCATGAATTCATGCATGAAAAAGCATGAAGTACTACATGAACCATCAGTAATATACAAGGATTAATAGTATCTCATACATAACTTATTACAGAAACAATGTTAATTAATGCATCAATTAAGGTATTTGAATCATCATGATTTGTGATTTATTAATTATGTTCATGTCTTCTTCAAATCATAGCAGTGTACATATATTCGGAAGAATTATAGTGTTGTAATCATTGTTGACTAAACATTACTTCTTCATCATGTTTGTGGACCTTCAATTAAAGTGCTCACCTGGTACATCTTTGATAAATTTTGAACATTGATAAATAAGATATGATTAATGGTGGCATCAAATTAAATGTATTAAGAATTAAAGGAGTGGGGTGGTAAAATGATACTGAGGTCACTACATTGACACAAAACACAGTACACTGCAGATACATTTTTGTAGTTGCTTTATTCACAACATCATAAGGCACTTAAACAGTAATGTCTAAGAACAATACTCACCCAAATAGGATATTTATGAATTTTACTTTTTACTAACTTCTAAGTGTCTGCACACCAGAAATGTCTTGAGTTTGAGGTAAGCACTTTATTTGAAGGGCCTCAAACATGATGAAGTAATGAAGAAGTAATGTTTAGTTAATCATGATTACAACACTACAATTCAGCTTGTTGAGCCTGTTACTTTAACTACAGATGTACCTATGAAGAAGACATTAACATCATTAATAAAACAGAACACCTTATTTGATGCATTAATTAACGTAGTGTTCCTGCATTAATTAAGTCATGAATGAGATAGTATTAATCCTTGTATATTAATGATAGTTCATGAAGTACTACATAAATGAATTCATGCTTTCTCATGCATGAAGTCATGCATGAGAAAGCATGACAATTCATGTACCATTATTATTACCAATTAATTTTGTTAATTTTTGTCCTTATTAATGATCATGATTAATGGAATACAAATGATTGCATATTTGTGTTTTACTGTGAAAAAGTCAAAAAAGAAAAATACAGTGGTTAATATAAAGAAATATGTCATGTTTTCCCCTGGATAGTGTATTAAGGAGCTGTCGGTATCAACACATAAAGCTCTTCAGTCTTTAGAGGGTTAAACTTTAGCTAGAACTTACTCAAGAGCCAATAGAAAGCCTTAAAGCCCCTTGTCCTCACCTCTTCATCAGCATTGTGGGCTACTAGTTAACAAGTAAGCACTTTGGCTTTCATTAGTTGACTAGTAAACATTTTGGACCACACTAGTTAACTTGTAAAGTGCAAATGTCTCTCACTAGTGTCACTAGTAGGCTTTTTGAACATTACTAGTTAACTAGTAAATATTTTGATGCTCACAAGTTAACCAGTAAGGTCAACGGTGGCTTCAACTAGTTTACTAGTAAGCATTTTGGCTTTCACTAGTTAACTAGTAAACATTTTGGACCACACCAGTTAACTAGTAATGCCAAAATGTATCTCACTAGTGTCACTAGTAGGCCTTTGAGGCTTCAACTTGCTAACTAGTAAACATTTTTGCCTTAAATAGTTAACTAATAAGACATTTTGGCTCTCACTAATTAACTAGTGCGGAGAGATTTAGCTCACTGGTAAATGGAATTCATGTTTACTAGTTAAAATGTCAGCTTTTGCAGCTCACTAGTTAACTACTGGGCTTTTAGTGTTACTAGTTCGGTCCACAGGACAACTAGTGCGTCAAAGAGCTGACTAGTTTGGTCTTTGGTGCTACTAGTACGCTGCCTCACTACTAAGTCTTCTGCTGCAACTAGTTAGAGAAATGTTCCACTAGCGGCTGAAAACAAGTGACAAGTAAAAGATTTTGTTCAAGTAGGAAGACAAAATATCCAACTAGTACAAACAAGTGTCCAACTAGTATTGACCAAAAGCCAACTAGTGGAAGAACTTGACATCTGATATCAAGGATATGGAATCAATGCTCCAAGGGCTTGCCATAGAGACTGCTGGACAGGTGCCCCGAGCAGTGGGGGGTTTGGTGCCTTGCTCAAGGGCACCTTGGCAGTGCCTAGGAGGGGAACTGGCACCTCTCCTGCTAACAGTCCACACTCCGTACTTTGGTCCGTACGGGGACATGAAACAGCGACCCTCCATTTCCCAACCCAACTCCCTACGAAGTGAGCTACTGCCACCCCCATTAAAAAAATTGTTTTTATTGAAAATAACATCAGAAGTTACAAGTTGCCAAAGTAACACATAAAGCCAAAGCACTATGCTCACATATTTTACCTGTTTTTTCCCCCCCTCCGTTCAGCCTCAGGCAACAAGCAACAATTTTTTTTAATTAACGTGTATAATGTTAAAACAACAGAGTTATGTAAAGGAAAAGAATGCTTTCATTAAAAAAAGCAATAACAGGAAGGGAAGAGACTTCAAACGAAATGGCAACATGTAATAATAAAAAAATAAGAACAAAAAAGCTGATTGAGCTGAATTAACACTCTCCTCATCAACATTCTTTACTTTTCTATCACTACAGTTTTTCAGTTTGGTTCATCCGGTATGACATCTAGGGTTTCAATTAAAGTTAAAATAAAAGGTTTCCATATTTTTTCAAATTCATTTGGAGAACCTCTAAGTGAAAATCTCAGCTTCTCCAGCTTCACATTGTACAGAACCTCCTTCATCCATCAACCATAAGATGGGGGCAGGACGTTTTTCCAGGTGAAGAGGATTAGGCATCTGGCTAACAAGGTACTAAAGGCCAAAACTGTTAAAGTTCAGGGAAGTTGAGGACCCAAAGGCAGAGAGCAGGCAGGCAGGAGAAAGTTTGAGGTGGAAGATTTATTAGTCCATTAAAACAAAGTACAAATTAACAAAGGGAGTCCTGAAAGCGGCAGGCAAAAAACTAATCCAGAGTGTAGAAAACAAAAACAAGGAATCCAAAAAACAAGAGCAGAAACAAACCAGAAACTTAAGAACAAAGGAAATCCAGGAAGCAAAGAACCAGACATGAACTGACACTGGGAGACAGGAAAGACACGACAGGCACGAGCAAACACAAAAACACACAAGACTACAAACTCTCGACAAGACACACAAATGATCTGACACCGGACAGGGGGAAGACAAAGACTAAATACACTGTCGAGGAAACACAACACAGGTGACACAAGGCTGGGAAACAGGTGAAACACATTAGGGAAATCACAAGGGCGGGAAAGCACAGGAAGTAAAACAAGACAAGACAGAAAACAAGACCGTCAAAATAAAACAGGAAACAGGGCAACAAATACAAATACAAAACAGAAAAAACAGATTACCAAAATAAGACAAAACACGTCAAACCCATAAAAATAGCATGTTGAGACATAGCCAAAAGGCCCTCATCCATTGAGATACCAAAAATGTCAGAGAGGGGATTTGGAGCTATGACAATATTGCAAGTTATTTGCAGTGTGTCAACAATTTTGGACCAATAGCTTGTTAGTTTTGGGCATGGCCAAAACATATGTAGAAGATTTGCAGGGGATTGACCACATCTGTTATAGACATCTTGAACATCTGGGTGTATTTTTGACAATTAGTGTAGTAGTTAGTGTAATGAATCCAATGTATAATTTTGGAACCCATGTCGGGCGAAAATTGAAGAATTATGAACAAGATCAAGAATATTGCCCCACTGTTCATCATCAATGCTAAGCCCCAAATCCTTCTCCCATGAATGTCTAGTATGATAGGGGAAAACGAAGCTGACAGACACCATGGAGTCATAGATGTATGAAATAATCCTTTTCCAATCAGGGTCTAAAGTGAGGAGTGTGTCAATTAATGTTTCCGGAGGACAAGGTACTGATTCTGAATGAAATGTCTAATCTGAAAAAAAAAAGGTTGGATGTAGGCAGCTGAAATTTGATAGACAAGTTTTTAACGGACATAAATATGTCCCTGCATATAAATTGTTAAGTGACCCAATGCCCCCTAAGCAAGCAGCTACCTACAACAACAATAAAGACATTGAGGAGTATTCAGACACTGTTACTTCCTACATGTAACCACCACCCAAACCATCACAACCCGGGCTAACCAGAAGCCATGGCTGACAGCAGAGGTCCACAGGCTATTGAGGGCAAGGAATGCAGCCTTCAAAGCTGGGGATACAGCTGGCCTGAGAACAGCAAGGCTGCAGGTCCAGACAACAGGTCCAGACAACATCCCTGGTCGTGTGCTGAAGGAATGTGCAAAGGAGCTCAAAGATGTCTTCACAGACATCAGATTTGGGCTGTTTTTCCATCGTGCTTCAAAGCCACCACCATCAAACCTGTTCAAAGAAGCCATCTCCATCCACTCCCCCATGATCATGAAGTGCTTCGAAAGGCTTGTCATGGCTAATATAAAATCCATTCTCCCCTCCCCTTTACAGATAGAACAGGTCTAGACCACACTCTATAATTTACAAAGCCCCAACAATTCCAGCAATTACAGTAATTCCCTCAAGAGCAAGCAGTGTGACAATGGCGAGGAAAAACTCCCTCTTGGGAAGAAACCTCGGACAGACCCAGGCTCTTGGTAGGCGGTGTCTGACGGTGCCAGCTTCTTCATTATTAAAAACTTCATTAACTTCATTATTTAAAAATGTTCTTGGGTCTGTGAGTACTTGGGTTCTCGCTATACTCAACAGCTCTCTGCAATCTGGTTGTGTCCCTTTATATTTTAAACATGCATGTGTGCAGCCACTTTTAAAGAAAACCAACCTGGATACATCACTGCCGGAAAATTATAGGCCCATTTTGAAAATACCTTTTATCTCCAAAATTATAGAAAAAATTGTTGCTAAACAGCTCACTACTGTTCTGAATGCTCTTCTTAGAGTGT